>NW_019228835.1:0-3733 GCF_002742605.1 Olea europaea var. sylvestris
ATTACCCCCGGCGCGGTTTTTGTTTCCGATCAACATGCCAAATTTAAGCCCATTCCGACACCGTCGCGAAAAATGACGAAATTACCCCCCGCGCGATTTTTGTTTCCAGTCAACCTGCTAAATTTAGCCCATTCCGACACCGTCGCGA
Source organism: Olea europaea var. sylvestris (assembly GCF_002742605.1). Classification (NCBI taxonomy): domain Eukaryota; kingdom Viridiplantae; phylum Streptophyta; class Magnoliopsida; order Lamiales; family Oleaceae; genus Olea; species Olea europaea. Next base: position 149 of record NW_019228835.1, read on the forward strand.
AAAATGACGACGTTGCCCCCGGCGCGATTTTTGTTTCCAATAAACCTGCCAGATTTAAGCCCATTTCGACACCGTCGCGAAAAATGACGAAATTGCCCCCGGAGCGGTTTTTGTTTCAAATCAACCAGTCAAATTTCAGCCGGTTCCGGCACCGTCGCGAAAAATAATGAAATTGCCCTCGGCGCGGTTTTTGTTTCCGATCTACATGCCAAATTTAAGCCCATTCCGACACCGTCGCGAAAAATGACGAAATTGCCCCTGGCGCGATTTTTGTTTCCGATCAACCTGCCAAATTTAAGCCCATTCGGACACCGTCGCGAAAAATGACGAAATTGCCCCTGGCGCGATTTTTGTTTCCGATCAACCTGCCAAATTTAAGCCCATTCGGACACCGTCGCGAAAAATGACGAAATTGCCCCTGGCGCGATTTTTGTTTCCGATCAACCTGCCAAATTTAAGCCCATTCGGACACCGTCGCGAAAAATGACGAAATTGCCCCTGGCGCGATTTTTGTTTCCGATCAACCTGCCAAATTTAAGCCCATTCGGACACCGTCGCGAAAAATGACGAAATTGCCCCTGGCGCGATTTTTGTTTCCGATCAACCTGCCAAATTTAAGCCCATTCGGACACCGTCGCGAAAAATGACGAAATTGCCCCTGGCGCGATTTTTGTTTCCGATCAACCTGCCAAATTTAAGCCCATTCGGACACCGTCGCGAAAAATGACGAAATTGCCCCTGGCGCGATTTTTGTTTCCAGTCAACCTGCCAAATTTCAGCCCATTCCGACACAGTCGCGAAAAATGACAAAATTGGCTTGGCGCAGTTTTTGTTTCCGATCTATCTGTCAAATTTTAGCCCGTTTTGAACACAGTCGCGAAAAATAACGAACGTGCCCCCGGCGCGATTTTCATTTCCGATCAACCTGCCAAATTTAAGCCCATTCCGACACAGTCGCGAAAAATGACGAAATTGACCCCGGCACGATTTTTATTTCCGATCAACCTGTCAAATTTAAGCCCATTCCGACACAGTCGCGAAAAAGGACAAAATTGGCCCGGCGCAGTTTTTGTTTCTAATCAACCAGTCAAATTTCAGACGGTTCCGATACCGTCGCGAAAAATGACGAAATTGCCCCTGACGCGGTTTTTGTTTTCGATCAACCTGCCAAATTTCAGCCAATTTCGACACTGTCGCTAAAAATGACGAAATTGCCCCTGGCCCGAAATTTATTTCTGAATAACCTGCCAAATTTTAGCCCATTCCGACAACGTCGCGAAAATGACGGAATTGACCTCGGCGCAATTTTTGTTTCCAATCAACCTGCCAAATTTCAGCCCATTTCGACACCGTCGCGAAAAATGACGAAATTGCCACTGGTGCGATTTTTGTTTCTGATCAACATGTCCAATTTCGGCCCATTCCGACACCGTCGCGAAAAATGACGAAATTGCCCCCGGCGCGATTTTTGTTTCCGATTAACCTGTCAAATTTCAGCCCATTCCGACACCATCGCTGAAAATGAAGAAATTACCCTCGGCGCAATTTTTGTTTCCATTCAACCTGCCAAATTTCAGCCCATTTGGACACCGTCGCGAAAAATGACGAAATTGCCCACGGTGCGATTTTTGTTTCCGATCAACCTGCCAAATTTAAGCCCATTCCGACACCGTCGCGAAAAATGACGACACTGCCCCCGGCGCGATTTTTGTTTCCAAAAAACCTGCCAAATTTCAGTCCATTACGACACCGTCGCGAAAAATGACGAAATGGCCCCTGGCGCGATTTTTGTTTCAAATCAACCAGTCAAATTTCAGCCGGTTCCGACGCCGTCGCGAAAAATGACGAAATTGCCCTCGGCGCGATTTTTGTTTCAAATCAACAAGTCAAATTTCAGCTGGTTCCGGCACCGTCGCGAAAAATGACGAAATTGCCCCCGGCGCAGTTTTTGTTTCCGATCAACATGCCAAATTTAAGCCCATTCCGACACCGTCGCGAAAAATGACGAAATTGCCCCTGCGCGATTTTTGTTTCCAGTCAACCAGCTAAATTTCAGCCCATTCCGACACCGTCGCGAACAATGACGAAATTGCCCCCAGCGCGATTTTTGTTTCCGATTAACCTGTCAAATTTTAGCCCATTTCGATACCGTCGCGAAAAATGACATAATTGCCCCTGGCGCGATTTTTGTTTCAAATCAACCTGTCAAATTTCAGAACGTACCGGCACCGTCGCGAAAATTGACGAAATTGCCTCGTCGCGATTTTTGTTTTCGATCAACCTGCCAAATTTAAGCTCATTCCGACACCGTCGCGAAAAATGACGACATTGCCCCCGGCGCGATTTTTGTTTCCGATCAACCTATCAAATTTTAGCACATTCCGATACCGTCGCGAAAAATGACGGAATTGCCCCGAAGCGTTTTTGTTTCCAATCAACCTGCCAAATTTCAGCCAATTTCGACACTGTCGCTAAAAATGACGAAATTGCCCCTGGCCCGAAATTTATTTCTGAATAACCTGCCAAATTTTAGCCCATTCCGACACCGTCGCAAAAAATGACGGAATTGACCTCGGCGCAATTTTTGTTTCCAATCAACCTGCCAAATTTCAGCCCATTTCGACACCGTCGCGAAAAATTACGAAATTGCCCCTGGTGCGATTTTTGTTTCTGATCAACCTGTCGAATTTCGGCCCATTCCGACACCGTCGCGAAAAATGACGAAATTGCCCCCGGCGCGATTTTTGTTTCCGATTAACCTGTCAAATTTCAGTCCATTCCGACACCATCGCTGAAAATGACGAAATTACCCTCGGCGCAATTTTTGTTTACAATCAACCTGCCAAATTTCAGCCCATTTGGACACCGTCGCGAAAAATGACGAAATTGCCCACGGCGCGATTTTTGTTTCCAAAAAACCTGCCAAATTTCAGCCCATTTTGACACCGTCGCGAAAAATGACGAAATTACCCCTGGCGCGATTTTTGTTTCAAATCAACCTGTCAAATTTCAGTCGGTTCCGACAACGTCGCGAAAAATGACGAAATTGCCCCTGGCGCGATTTTTGTTTCCGATCAACCTGCCAAATTTAAGCCCATTCCAACACCATCGCGAAAAATGACGAAATTGACCCGACGCGATTTTTGTTTCCAGTCAACCTGCCAAATTTCGGCCCATTTCGACACCGTCGCGAAAAATGACGAAATTGCCCTTGGCGCGATTTTTGTTTCCAGTCAACCTGCCAAATTTCAACCCATTCCGATACAGTCGCGAAAAATGACGAAATTCCCGCTGGCGCGATTTTTGTTTCCGATCAACCTGTCAAATTTTAGACCATTCCGACACCGTCGCGAAAAATGACGAAATTGACCCAACGCGATTTTTGTTTTTAATCAACCTGCCAAATTTCGGCCCATTTCGACACCGTCGCGAAAAATGACGAAATTGCCCCTAGCGCGATTTTTGTTTCCAGCCAACCTGCCAAATTTAAGCCCAGTCCGAAACAGTCGCGAAAAATGACGAAATTGCCGCTGGCGCGGTTTTTGTTTCCGATCAACCTGTCAAATTTTAGACCATTCCGACACC
>NW_019228836.1:0-3733 GCF_002742605.1 Olea europaea var. sylvestris
TTCGTACGCCGACTATCCAAGCGTTCCAAATATAAAAGTGCTCATTCTTTCGAGAAATGGTCGAAATCCCTCGAACGTCACGATGAAGTTGAGAGTTCAAGCCAAAATGGTCGCTATATTTCCAAAAAGTACTTATGGACCCACAACGAACACCGTGTGTAAAAGTTAAGCTCAATTCTTCGTACGCCGATTATCCAAGCGTTCCAAATATAAAAGTGCTCATTCTTTCGAAAAATGGCTGAAATCCTTCGAATGTCACGACGAAGTTGTGAGTTCAATCCAAAACGGTCGCTACATTTCCAAAAAGTACATATGGGCCAAAAACGGACACCGTGTGGAAAAGTTACGCTCAATTCTTCGTACGCCGACTATCCAAGCGTTCCAAATATAAAAGTGCTCATTCTTTCAAAAAATGGTCGAAATCCCTCGAACGTCACGACGAAGTTGTGAGTTCAATCCAAAACGGTCGCTACATTTCCAAAAAGTACTCAAGGGCCCAAAACGGACGTCGTGTGCAAAAGTTACGCTCAATTCTTCGTACGCCGACTATCCAAGCGTTCCCAATATAAAAGTGCTTATTCTTCTGAAAAATGGTCGAAATCCCTCTAACGTCACGACGAAGTTGAGAGTTCAAGCCAAAACGGTCGCTACATTTCCAAAAAGTACTTATGGACCCACAACGAACACCGTGTGTAAAAGTTAAGCTCAATTCTTCGTACGTCGATTATCCAAGCGTTCCAAATATAAAAGTGCTCATTCTTTCAAAAAATGCCTGAAATCCCTCGAACGTCACGACGAAGTTGTGAGTTCAATCCATAACGGTCGCTACATTTCCAAAAAGTACTTATGGACCCAAAACGGACACCGTGTGCAAAAGTTACGCTCAATTCTTCGTACACCGATTATCCGAGCGTGCCAAATATAAAAGTGCTCATTCTTTCGATAAATGGCAGAAATCCCTCGAACGTCACGACGAAGTTGTGAGTTCAATCCAAAACGGTCGCTACATTTCCAAAAAGTATTATGGGCCCGAAATGGACGCCGTGTGCAAAAGTTACGCTCAATTCTTCGCATGCCGACTATCCAAGCGTTCCAAATATAAAAGTAATCATTCTTTCGAAAAATGGTCGAAATCCCTCGAACGTCACGAAGAAGTTGTGAGTTCAATCCAAAACGGTCGCTACATTTCCTAAAAGTACTTATGGGCCTAAAACGGACATCGTGTGCAAAAGTTATGCTCAATTCTTCGTACGCCGACTATCCAAGCCTTCCAAACATAAAATTGCTCATTCTTTCGAAAAATGGCCGAAATCCCTCGAACGTCACGATGAAGTTGTGAGTTCAATCCGAAACGGTCGCTACATTTCCTAAAAGTACTTATGGGCCTAAAACGGACATCGTGTGCAAAAGTTATGCTCAATTCTTCGTACGCCGACTATCCAAGCCTTCCAAACATAAAATTGCTCATTCTTTCGAAAAATGGCCGAAATCCCTCGAACGTCACGATGAAGTTGTGAGTTCAATCCGAAACGGTCGCTACATTTCCTAAAAGTACTTATGGGCCTAAAACGGACATCGTGTGCAAAAGTTATGCTCAATTCTTCGTACGCCGACTATCCAAGCGTTCCAAGTATAAAAGTGTTCATTCTTTCAAAAAATGGTCGAAAATCCCTCGAACGTCACGACGAAGTTATGAGTTCAATCCAAAACGGTCGCTACATTTCCAAAAAGTACTTATGGACCCAAATCGAACGCCGTGTACAAAAGTTACGCTCAATTCTACGTACGCCAATTATCCAAGCGTTCCAAATATAAAAGTGCTCATTCTTTTGAAAAGTGGCTGAAATCCCTCGAACGTCACGATGAAGTTGTGAGTTCAATCCAAAATGGTCGCTACATTTCCAAAAAGTACATATGGGCCAAAAACGGACACCGTGTGGAAAAGTTACGCTCAATTCTTCGTACATCGACTATCCAAGCGTTCCAAATATAAAAGTGCTCATTCTTTCAAAAAATGGTCGAAATCCCTTGAACGTCACGGCGAAGTTGTGAGTTCAATCCAAAACGGTCGCTACATTTCCAAAAAGTACTTATGGACCCAAACCGGACGCCGTGTACAAAAGTTACGCTCAATTCTACGTACGCCAATTATCCAAGCGTTCCAAATATAAAAGTGCTTATTCTTTTGAAAAATGGCTGAAATCCCTCGAACGTCATGAAGAAGTTGTGAGTTCAATCCAAAACGGTCGCTACATTTTCAAAAAGTACTTATGGGCCCAAAACGGACGCCGTGTGCGAAAGTTACGCTCAATTCCTCGTACGCCGACTATCCAAGCGTTCCAAATATAAAAGTGCTCATTCTTTCGAAAAATGGTCGAAATCACTCGATCGTCACGAAGAAGTTGTGCGTTCAATCCAAAACGGTCGCTACATTTTCAAAAAGTACTTATGGGCCCAAAACGGATGCCGTGTGTGAAAGTTACGCTCAATTCCTCGTACGCCGACTATCCAAGCGTTCCAAATATAAAAGTGCTCATTCTTTCGAAAAAAGGTCGAAATCCCTAGAACGTCACGAAGAAGTTGTGCGTTCAATCCAAAACGGTCGCCACATTTTCAAAAAGTACTTATGGGCCCAAAACGGACGCCGTGTACGAAAGTTACGCTCAATTGTTCGTACGCCGACTATCCAGGCGTTCCAAGTATAAAAGTGTTCATTCTTTCAAAAAATGGTTGAAAATCCCTCGAACGTCATGACGAAGTTGTGAGTTCAATCCAAAACGGTCGCTACATATCCAAAAAGTACTCAAGGGCCCAAAATGGACGTCGTGTGCAAAAGTTACGCTCAATTCTTCGTACGCCGACTATCCAAGCGATCCAAATATAAAAGTGCTCATTCTTTCGAAAAATGGTCGAAATCCCTCGAACGTCACGAAGAAGTTGTGAGTTCAATCCAAAACCGTCGCTACATTTCCAAAAAGTACTCATGGGCCCAAAATGGACGCCGTGTGCAAAAGTTACGCTCAATTCTTCGCCCGCCGACTATCCAAGCATTCCAAATATAAAAGTGTTCATTCTTTCGAAAAATGGCTGAAATCCCTCGAACGTCACGAAGAAGTTGTGAGTTCAGTCTAAAACGATCGCTACATTTCAAAAATGTACTTATGGTCCCAAAACGGACGCCGTGTGCAAAAGTTACGCTCAATTCTTCGTACGCCGACTATGCAAGCGTTCCAAATATAAAAGTGCTCATTCTTTCGAAAAATGGTCGAAATCCATCAAATGTCACGAAGAAGTTGTGATTTCAATCCAAAACGGTCGCTACATGTCCAAAAAGTACTTATGGGCCCAAAACGGACGCCGTGTCCAAAAGTTACGCTCAATTCTTCGTACATCGACTATCCAAGCGTTCCAAATATAAAAGTGCTCATTCTTTCAAAAAATGGTCGAAATCCCTCGAACGTCATGAAGAAGTTTTGAGTTTAATCCAAAACGGTCGCTACGTTTCCAAAAAGTACTCATGGGCCAAAAACGGACGCCGTGTGCAAAAGTTATGCTCAATTCTTCGCACGCCGACTATCCATGCTTCCAAATATAAAAGTACTCATTCTTTCGAGAAATGGTAAAAATCCCTCGAACGTCACGAAGAAGTTGTGATTTCAATCCAAAATGGTCGCTACATTTCCAAAAAGTACTTATGGGCCCAAAACGGACGCCGTGTGCAAAAGTTACGCTC
>NW_019228837.1:0-3732 GCF_002742605.1 Olea europaea var. sylvestris
AACAACAGGAGGTGGTGCTGGTCTTATGCCAAGTTTACATTGAACTTCTAAGTGCCCAAAATGTCTGCATTTGTAACAAAATTATGGCTTCTGGTCATATATAACTTGTTGCCAATAGCCACCGATCTTTTCCCTCTCAAAATTAACCTCCACACATACTCTAGCCTCACTAGGGCGGCGAAGATCAGATGTTGCCTCATCAATACGCAACGGAAGGCCAATAGCTTTAGCAATAGCATACAAACTGCTCTTGGCCCGAAAGTGAATAGGTAGAAGTGGAAAGGATACCCAGACTGGAGCAATTGGGGTCTCTTGCAGTGGACTAAAGCTTGGAGTCCATTTGAAGACTCTCATAGGGGAACCATCAATATACCACAGTAGTTTGAGGAATAACCGTGCATAGTCATCCTCGTGCGCCAAGTGAATCAAAATGTGTGTGGCATCAATTAGACCAATAGTATAATCACCACAAAAACCAAAGCGAGAAAAGTTTTCATGTACCTTAAGCATAGATGGCCTCCGGTGCACAAATTTGCCAACAAGAGTAAACTTGTATGGCTCAGCCAAGACTTCTTCATTTGCCTCTGTGAATAGAACTGCAGGTTCACCATGATGGATGAAAGGGTCCCTAGAAATGAGCTTGTGGTCAGTAGATTCTTGTGATGCTCGAAGAATTTGAGCAAAGGACTTCTTTTGACTCCTCTTTGCTTGAGAAACTACTGGCACATTACCAACTGCTGCAGCATAAGATTTTGGACCAGAATGAGCAGTTGTGGAAGTTGCAGTGGCTCGTGGTGCTGCACGTGGTGGTGGGGGTTGTTGCTTACGTGCAGGAGGGACTCACGCGTTGATGGTACGCGCAGTTTGGGATGTACTAGGTGGTAAAGTGTTGATCCTTGGGGTTTTTCCATGATTTGGAGCCAGTGGTGCAGTTCCTGGGACCAAAGGAGGTCCAAAAACATTAGAAGGATTTGCCTCGGTATGTGTGCCACTTGGCACGTTTCCCAATGCAGATTTCCCGTCAGTTTCAGCTGGAGCAATGGTCTCTCCAAAGGTTTTCATATGCTCTGGAGATGATGGCAGTGTCAAAAATACAGAATTCTGGCCAGAAACAGCAGTACCAACTGCCTCGATTTGTGTGCATTTTGGCACGAAATCCAATGTAATATTTTTGATCGAATTGATAGGCCCTTCTGATGTTTTTGGACCTTCTGAGTTCATTGGAGGTGTCAATTTTCTCAAATAATGCTCAGAAATGGAAGAAATCTGACCAGCAGCGCTAGAGGTGTGAAGAACACCATTTGATTCCAAAATTCGGCAAATTAATGATGCAATCTCAGCAATTGGAACATTACCCAGAGTATTTGGGGCTTGAATTTCATTTACCCCATGTTTAATTGCAGAATCGAACACATTTGTGGGGTCAATTAAGAGAGAATCGGACTTTTGACCTTGAGGGATTGGATCCGTTCGATTCGCGAGATTGGGATGAAATTGATGAAGACCCATATGATATGGATGTTGCCCATGATGAGAGGAGTCGGTATGGGGTGGTCCGCCACTGTGGGTCCCACTGGTGGCGCCTGAAAAATGAAAGGGAGGCAGCGATTCGGTAGGCAGCGCAGGCGGACCTTCCAGGTGCAATTTCGGTCGATTGGGAGCTCCAAATGGTGAGTGGCGACCATGGTTGTGATTGTCTAGAGAAGGGCTACCGACCGGCAGTGGTCCGCGATCGTGGGTCCCACCGGAGGCGCCGAAAAATTGAAAATCGACAGGCAGCGCAGGCGGAACTTTCAGATGCAATTCCGATCGATCGAAGGCTCCATATGGTGAACGGCGACCATGGTTGTGATCGTCTGGAAGAGGGATATCGATCGGAAGTGGTGCGCTGGCGTGGGTATCACCGGAACAGTGATTTCCGGCAGAAATAGATTGCGGCAGATCCGGCTTTTGGCCCCTATTTTCATCAGATTCTGGCCAGTTTATTACCGGCCGTTGGGTGTAGGTTATAGAGGGAAGTGAGGGGGATCTATTGGTGGTCGGATCCGGTGGCCTTGGCGACCGAAATGTAGCCGGATGTGGTTCCATTTTGGGTGGCTAGAAATCACCAAAAATCTCCTATCTCTAGAGAGAAAATGGAAGGGTTGGTTTAGGGTTTAGGGTTTTAGGGTTTTAGGATTTAGGGTTCAGGGTTCAGGGTTTAGGGTTTAGGGTTTAGGGTTTTAGGGTTTAGGGTTTAGGGTTTTTTTTTTTTAAAAAGACATCCACACATCCTTAATGACTTTTTAGGGTCCACCAAGGAAGGTCGATGGGGGTTAAGGGTTTCCCAACCATGTTTATTTCATAGAAATCAAAAGTACAGGGAAGGAGGGGGGCATAAACCTAACCTCCAAAAAGCAACAGTGCAACAAATGAAATATTAAAAACGAATAAAGTAAATGAGGAAGTACTACTTCCTTGTACAAGAAAAATGAAATAATGATTGCCTAAACTACAAACCTCTAAAGCTGGGCAATCCATATCTGTCGATTTGTACCAATGCCCTAATCTGTCGAGGCAGGTCCAGTGGTCCATATTCTTGGTAGCGCTGGTGATCCCAGCCTTCTGAAGCAAGAGAATCTGCAACCTGGTTACCCTCTCTGTAGATGTGAGAAACTGTGTCTCTATCGAAGCAAATGAAGTCTCTGATCTGTCTGAGAATACCCTGGATCGACCATGGTCCTCCACCTTTGGTGATGTAGTGAATAGCCAATGTTGAATCTGCCTCAAGCCAGATAGCTGAAATCCCAAGTCCTCTGGCCAATAGAAGCCCATCTAGTATGGCTCTGAGCTCAGCTTCCAAAATGAAACATGGGCCATAGGATGCTGAGAATGCCCTGATACAGTATCCTGCGTAGTCCCTAATGATGCCTCCATCACTTGCAAATCCATCTTTGACGCATCCATCAGTGTTGATCTTGAAGGATCCCACTGGTGGAGTGCGCCAAACAACCATAATAGGTGGTGGTGGGAGAGGACGGGTCAAAGAAATTCCAAAAAAGGGTGCAAGTGTCACATCTCCTCGCCAATGCTCAACTCGGAATAGTCCTCCCATATGAAGAAAGGAGATCATGCGGTAGACCCTCCAAATAATACGTCTGGCCACCATACGAATAGCTCTATGCTTCGCATCATTCCTCTCAGTCCATAGAAACCAAAATATCAGTAGAGGAATGATAATACGAATGTGTCCACGGTAAATGTGCAGTCCAGAATACCGCCATCTCTGGAACCTCTGTCTGACCCCCTCCCCTGAATTCATAGGTATCTGAAAGATGTCTCCAAAGTACTGCCATACCTGGTCGGAGACGCTGCTGCTCGTGAAAATATGATTGATGGTCTCAATCTCGGAACAACACTGACAACGAGAAGCTAACTGACATCCAATTCTCCTCTGAATAACAACATCTACTGGAACGAGATCCTGCCACAGTCTCTAGCAGAAGAATGAAATAGTGGTAGGCAAGATAGAGCTCCACAACAGTCGATATGAGTCCTGAGGCTGGTGAACCGAACGGACTAGTTGCCATGCTGATTTGGTGGTAAAGTCACCATCCGAAGTAATTTTCCAAACAATTCGGTCCGTGGCATCTGCACGTAAAGGTATCGTCCCTACTTGTTCGGCCATGTGAGAAGGAAGGGCCTGTAATAACCGTCCAAAATCCCACCCAGTGTCGTCAAAAAAATCCTGTA
>NW_019228838.1:0-3731 GCF_002742605.1 Olea europaea var. sylvestris
TGGGCTAAAATTTGACTGGTTCATCGGAAACAAAAATCGCGCCAGGAGCAATTTCGTCAATTTTCGCGACTGTGTCGGAATGGGCTAAAATTTAACAGGTTGACCGGAAACAAAAATCGTGTCGGGGCAATTTCGTAATTTTTTGCAATGGTATCGGAATGGGCTCAAATTTGACAGGATGATCGTGAACAAAAACCGCGCCGAGGGCAATTTCGTCATTTTTCGCGACTGTTTCGGAATTGGCTAAAATTTGACAGGTTGATCGTAAACAAAAATCGCGCCGGGGGCAATTTCGTTATTTTTCGCGACGGCGTCGGAATGGGCTAAAATTCGACAGGTTGATCGGAAATAAAAATCGCACCGTGGGCAATTTCGTTATTTTTCGCTACTGTGTCGTAATGGGCTGAAATTTGACTGGTTGATCGGAAACAAAATCGCGCCGAGGGCAATTTCGTCAATTTTCGCGACTGTGCAGGAATGGGCTAAAATTTGACATGTTGATCGGAAACAAAAACCGCGCCGGGGGCAATTTCGTCATTTTTCGCGACTGTGTCTGAATGGGCTAAAATTTGACATGTTGATCGGAAACAAAAACCGCGCCGGGGGCAATTTCGTCATTTTTCGCGACGGTGTCGGAATAGGCTAAAATTTAACCGGTTGATCGGAAACAAAAATCACGCCGGGGGCAATTTCGTCAATTTTGGCGACTGTGCCGGAATGGGCTAAAATTTGACATGTTGATCGGAAACAAAAACCGCGCCGGGGGCAATTTCGTCATTTTTCGCGACGGTGTCGGAATGGGCTCAAATTTGACTGATTGATCGGAAACAAAAATCGCGTCGGGGGCAATTTCGTCATTTTTCGCGACTGTGTCAGAATGGGCTGAAATTTGGCAGGTTGATCGAAAATAAAAATCGCGCCGGGGCAATTTCGTCATTTTTCGCGACTGTGTCGGAATGGGCTAAAATTTGACAGGTCGATCGGAAACAAAAATCGCGCCGTGGGCAATGTCGTCATTTTTCGCGACTGTCTCGGAATGGGCTGAAATTTGGCAGGTTGATCGAAACTGTAAATCGCGCCGGGGGCAATTTCGTCATTTTTCGCGACTGCGTCGAATTGGGCTAAAATTTGACTGGTTATAGGAAACAAAAACCGCGCCCGGGGCAATTTCTTCATTTTTCATAACTGTGTCGAAATGGGCTTAAAATTTAACATGTTGATCCGAAACAAAAATCGCGCCGGGGGCAATTTCGTCATTTTTCGCGACTGTGTCGGAATGGGCTAAAATTTGACTGGCTCATCGGAAACAAAAATCGCGCCAGGAGCAATTTCGTCAATTTTCGCGACTGTGTCGGAATGGGCTAAAATTTAACAGGTTGACCGGAAACAAAAATCGTGTCGGGGGCAATTTCGTAATTTTTTGCAATGGTATCGGAATGGGCTCAAATTTGATAGGTTGATCGGGAACAAAAACCGCGCCGGGGGCAATTTCGTCATTTTTTTTCGTTACTGTTTCGGAATGGGCTAAAATTTGACAGGTTGATCGGAAACAAAAATCGCGCCGGGGGCAATTTCGTTATTTTTCGCGACTGTTTCGTAATGGGCTGAAATTTGACCGGTTGATCGGAAACAAAATTGCGCCGGGGGCAATTTCGTCAATTTTGGCGACTGTGCCGGAATGGGCTAAAATTTGACATGTTGATCGGAAACAAAAACCGCGCCAGGGGCAATTTCGTCAATTTTCGCGACTGTGTCAGAATGGGCTGAAATTTGGCAGGTTGATCGAAAATAAAAACCGCGCCGGGCAATTTTGTCATTTTTCGCGACTGTGTCGGAATGGGCTAAAATTTGACAGGTCGATCGGAAACAAAAATCGCGCCGTGGGCAATTTCGTCATTTTTCGCGACTATCTCGGAATGGGCTGAAATTTGGCAGGTTGATCGAAATTGTAAATCGCGCCAGGGGCAATGTCGTCATTTTTCGCGACTGTGTCGAATTGGGCTAAAATTTGACTGGTTATCGGAAACAAAAACTGCACCGGGGCAATTTCGTCATTTTTCGTGACTGTGTCGGAATGGGCTAAAATTTGACATGTTGATCCGAAACAAAAACCGCGCGAGGGGCAATTTCGTCGTTTTACGCTACTGTGTCGGAATGGGCTAAAATTTGACTGGTTCATCGGAAACGAAAATCGAGCCAGGGGCAATTTCATCAATTTTCGCTAATCTGTCGGAATGGGCTAAAATTTGACATGTTGATCGGAAACATAAACTGCGTCGGGGGCAATTTCGTCATTTTTCGCGACTGTGTCGGAATGGGCTGAAATTTGGCAGGTTGATCGAAACTAAAAATCGCAACGGGGCAATTTCATCATTTTTCGCGACTGTGTCGGAATGGGCTAAAATTTGACAGGCTCATCGGAAACAAAAATCGCGCCAGGAGAAATTTCGTCAATTTCTGCGACTTTGTCGGAATGGGCTAAAATTTGACAGCTTGACCGGAAATAAAAACCGCGTCGGGGGCAATTTCGTCATTTTTTGCAATGGTGTCGGAATGGGCTCAAATTTGACAGGTTGATCGGGAACAAAAATCGCGCCGGGGGCAATTTCGTCATTTTTCGCGATTGTTTCGGAATGGGCTAAAATTTGACAGGTTGATCGGAAACAAAAATCGCACCGGGGGCAATTTTGTTATTTTTCGCGATGGTGTCGGAATGGGCTAAAATTTGATAGGTTGATCGAAAACAAAAACCACGCCTGGGGCAATTTCGTCATTTTTCGCGACGGTGTCGGAATGGGCTAAAATTTGACAGGTTGGTCGGAAATAAAAATCGCTCCGTGGGCAATTTCGTTATTTTTCGCGACTGTGTCGGAATTGGCTGAAATTTGACTGGTTGATCGGAAACAAAAATCGCGCCGGGGGCAATTTCGTCAATTTTCGCGACTGTGCCGGAATGGGCTAAAATTTGACATGTTGATCGAAAACAAAAATCGCGTCGGGGGCAATTTCATCAATTTTCGCGACGATGTCAGAATTGGCAAAAATTTGACCGGTTGATCGGAAATAAAAATCGCGACAAGGACAATTTCTTTATTTTTCGCTACTGTGTCGGAATGGGCTAAAATTTGACATGTTTATCGGAAACAAAAACCGCGCCGGGGGCAATTTCCTCATTTTTCGCGACTGTGTCGGAATTGGCTAAAATTTGACTGGTTGACCGGAAACAAAAAATCGTGCCATGGGCAATTTCGCCATTTTTCGGGACTGTGTCGGAATGGGGGCTCAAATTTGACAGGTTGATTGGGAACAAAAATCGCGCCAGGGGCAATCTCGTCATTTTTCGCGACTGTGTCGGAATGGGTTAAAATTTGACATGTTGATCGGAAACAAAAACCGCGCCGGGGGCAATTTCGTCAATTTTCGCGACGGTGTCAGAATTGGCAAAAATTTGACCGGTTGATCGGAAATAAAAATCGCAATAGGGGCAATTTCGTCATTTTTCGTGACTGTGTCGGAATGGGCTAAAATTTGACATGTTGATCCGAAACGAAAACCGCGCCAGGGGCAATTTCGTCATTTTTCGCGACTGTGTCGGAATGGGCTAAAATTTGACTGGTTCATCAGAAACAAAAATCGCGCTAGGGGCAATTCGTCAATTTTCGCGAATGTTTCGGAATGGGCTAAAATTTGAGATGTTGATCGGAAACATAAAACACGTCGGGGGCAATTTC
>NW_019228839.1:0-3293 GCF_002742605.1 Olea europaea var. sylvestris
AATCGCGCCGGGGGCAATTTCGTCATTTTTCGCGACTGTGTCGGAATTGGCTACAATTTGACAGGTTGATCGGGAACAAAAACTGCGCCGGGGGAATTTCGTTATTTTTCGCGACTGTGTCGGAATTGGCTACAATTTGACTAGTTGATCGGGAACAAAAACAGCGTCGAGGGCAATTTCGTCATTTTTCGCGACTTACGGAATTGGTTAAAATTTGACAGGTTGATCGGGAACAAAAATCGCACAGGGGGCAATTTCGTCATTTTTCGCGACTTTGTCGGAATTGGCTAAAATTTGACTGGTTGATCGGGAACAGAAACCGCGCCAAGGGCAATTTCGTCATTTTTCGCGACTGTGTCGAAATTGGCTTCAATTTGACTCGTTGATCGGGAACAAAAACAGCGTCGGGGGCAATTTCGTCATTTTTTGCAACTGTGTCGGAATAGGCTAAAATTTGACTGGTTTATCGGAAACAAAGACCGCGGCGGGGGCAATTTCGTCATTTTTTCTCGACTGTGTCGGAATTCGCTAAAATTTGACAAGTTGACGGGAAACAAAAACCGCGCCGGGGGCAATTACGTCATTTTTCGCGACTGCGTCGGAATTGGCTCAAATTTGACAGGTTGATCGGGAACAAAAACTGCGTCGGGGGCAATTTCGTCATTTTCCTCGACTGTGTCGAAATTGGCTAAAATTTGACAGGTTGATAGAAAACAAAAATCGTGCCGAGGGCAATTTCGTCATTTTTCGCGACTGCGTCGGAATTGGATCATATTTGACGGGTTCATCGTGAACAAAAACTGCGCCAGGGGCAATTTCGTCATTTTTCTCGACTCTGTCGGAATTGGATAAAATTTGACTGGTTGATCGGGTACAAAAGCCGCGTCGGGGGCAATTTCGTCATTTTTCGCGACTGTGTCGGAATTGGCTAAAATTTGACTAGTTGATCGGGAACAAAAGCCGCGCCGGGGGCGATTTCGTCATTTTTCGCGACTGTGTCGGAATTGGCTAAAATTTGACAGGTTCATCGGGAACAAAAACCACGCCGGGGGCAATTTCGTCATTTTTCGCTACAGTGTCGGAATTGGCCAAAATTTGACAGGCTGATCGGAAACAAAAACCGCGCTGGGGGCAATTTCGTCATTTTTCGCGACTGTGCCGGAATTGGCTACAATTTGACTAATTGATCGGGAACAAAAACTGCGCCGGGGGCAATTTCGTCATTTTTCGCGACTGTGTCGGAATTGGCCTAAATTTGACAGGTTGATCGGAAACAAAAATCGCGCTGGGGGCAATTTCGTCACTTTTCGCGACTGTGTCGGAATAGGCTAAAATTTAACTGGTTGATCGAAAACCAAAATCGCGCCGGGGGCAATTTCGTCATTTATCGCGACTGTGTCGGAATTGGCTACAATTTGACAGGTTAATCGGGAACAAAAACCGCGCCGGGGGAATTTCGTTATTTTTCGCGACTGTGTCGGAATTGGCTACAATTTGACTAGTTGATCGGGAACAAAAACAGCGCCGAGGGCAATTTCGTCATTTTTCGCGACTGTGTCGGAATTGGCTAAAATTTGACTGGTTGATCGGGAACAGAAATCGCGCCGAGGGCAATTTCGTCATTTTTCGCGACTGTGTCGGAATTGGCTTCAATTTGACTCGTTGATCGGGAACAAAAACAGCGTCGGGGGCAATTTCGTCATTTTTTGCAACTGTGTCGGAATAGGCTAAAATTTGACTGGTTTATCGGAAACAAAGACCGCGCCGGGGGCAATTTCGTCATTTTTTCTCGACTGTGTCGGAATTAGCTAAAATTTGACAAGTTGACGGGAAACAAAAATCGCGCCGGGGGCAATTACGTCATTTTTTGCGACTGCGTCGTAATTGGCTCAAATTTGACAGGTTGATCGGGAACAAAAACTGCGCCGGGGGCAATTTCGTCATTTCTCGCGACTGCGTCGAAATTGGCCCAAATTTGACAGGTTCATCGGGAACAAAAACCGCGCCAGGGGCAATTTCGTCATTTTTCGCGACTGTGTCGGAATTGGCGAAAATTTGACTGGTTGATCGGAAACAAAAACCGCGCTGGGGGCAATTTCGTCATTTTTCGCGACTGTGTCGGAATTGGCTACAATTTGACTAGTTGATCGGGAACAAAAACAGCGCCGGGGGCATTTTCGTCATTTTTCGCGACTGTGTCGGAATTGGCCAAAATTTGACATGTTGATCGAAAACAAAAACCGCGCTGGGGGTAATTTCGTCATTTTTCGCGAATGTGTCGGAATTGGCTAAAATTTGACAGGTTGATCGGGAACAAAAACTCCACGGGGGGCAATTTCGTCGTTTTCCTCGACTGTGTTGGAATTGGCTAAAATTTGACAGGTTGATCGAAAACAAAAATCGCGCCGGGGGCAATTTCGTCATTTTTCGCGACTGTGTCGGAATTGGCTAAAATTTGACAGGTTGATCGGGAACAAAAACCGCGTCGGGGGTAATTTCGTCATTTTTCGCGAGTGTGTCGGAACTGGCCAAAATTTGATAGGTTGATCGGAAACAAAAAACGCGCCTGGGGCAGTTTCGTCATTTTTCGCGACTGTTTCGGAATAGGCTAAAATTTGACTGGTTTATCGGAAACAAAGACCGCGCCGGGGCCAATTTCGTCATTTTTCTCGACTGTGTCGAAATTAGCTAAAATTTGGCAAGTTGACGGGAAACAAAAACCGCGCCGGGGCAATTACATCATTTTTCGCGACTGCGTCGGAATTGGCTCAAATTTGACAGGTTGATTGGGAACAAAAACTGCGTCGGGAGCAATTTCGTCATTTTCCTCGACTGTGTCGGAATTGGCTAAAATTTGACAGGTTGATCGAAAACAAAAACCGCGCCGGGGACAATTTCGTCATTTTTCGCGACTGCGTTGGAATTGGCTCAAATTTGACAGGTTCATCGGGAAAAAAAACCGCGCCAGGGGTAATTCCGTCATTTTTCGCGACTTTGTTGGAACTGGCCAAAATTTGACAGGTTGATCGGAAACAAAAATCGCGCCTGGGGCAATTTCGTCATTTTTCGCGACTGTGCCAGAATTAGCTAAAATTTGACATGTTGATCGTGACAAAAGCCGCGCCGGGGGCAATTTCGTCATTTTTCGCGACTGTGTCGGAATTGGCCAAAATTTGACAAGTTGATCGGGAACAAAAACCGCGCCGGGGGCAATTTCGTCATTTTTCGCGACTGTGTCGGAATTGGCTACAATTTGACAGGTTGATCGGGAACAAAAACCGCGCCGGGGGAAT
>NW_019228839.1:3514-3730 GCF_002742605.1 Olea europaea var. sylvestris
ACTGTGTCGGAATTGGCTACAATTTGACTAGTTGATCGGGAACAAAAACAGCGCCGAGGGCAATTTCGTCATTTTTCGCGACTTACGGAATTGGTTGAAATTTGACAGGTTGATCGGGAACAAAAATCGCACCGGGGCAATTTCGTCATTTTTCGCGACTGTGTCGGAATTGGCTAAAATTTGACTGGTTGATCGGGAACAGAAACCGCGCCGAGG
>NW_019228840.1:0-3730 GCF_002742605.1 Olea europaea var. sylvestris
GTAGCAAGTCCTTATCGATTGAACTTTGCTATTTGTACACTGATTTTTGACACGTTGTCTGACACTTGTATTATTGTCAAGTGCGAATTGGATGGAAAAACTGTTCGAAACTTAAACTGTCCAAAAGTGTAATGCCATGCAGCAAAGTGTAAACTAAAGTGAACACCATAGTGTACATGTGGCAAGGTCCTTACTGACTGAACTTTGCTATATGTACACAAATTTTTGACACGTTGTTTGATACTTGCATTGTTGTCAAGTGTCAATTGGATGGGAAAACTGTTCGAAATTTAAACTGTCCAAAAGGGTAATGTCACGATGCAAAGTGTAAACTAAAGTGTACACCGTAGTGTACATGTAGCAAGGTCCTTACCGATTGAACTTTGCTCTTTGTACACTGATTTTCGACACCTTGTTGGACACTTGCATTGTTTTCTAGGGTCAATTGGGTGGAAAAACTGTTTGAAATTTAAATTGTCCAACAGGGTAATGTCAAGTGGCAAAGTGTAAACTGCTGTGTACACTATAGTGTTCATGTAGCAAGGTCGTTATCGATTCAACTTTGCTATTAGTACACTTATTCTCGACACGTTGCTTGACACTTGCATTGTTGGCAAGTGTCAATGGGATTGGAAAACTATTTGAAATTTAAATTGTCGAACAGGGTAATGGCACGTGGCAATGTATAAACTAAAGCGTACACCATAGTGTACATGTAGCAAGGTTCTTACCGATTGAACTTTGCTATTTGTGCACTTATTTTTGGCACGTTCTTTGACACTTGCATTGCTGTCAAATGTCAATTGGATGGGAAAACTGTTTGAAATTTAAACTGTCCAGCAGGGTAATGTCACGTGGCAAAGTGTAAACTAAAGTGCACACCATTGTGTACATGTAGCGAGGTTCTTATCGATTGAACTTTGCTATTTGTACACTGATTTTTGACACGTTATTTGACACTTGTATTGATGTCAAGTGTCAATTGGATGGGAAAAGTGTTTGAAATTTAATTTATCCAATAGGGTGATGACACATTGCAAAGTGTAAACTAAAGTGTAAAACATAGTGTACATGTAGCAAGGTCCTTACCCGTTGAACTTTGCTATTTGTAAACTGATTTTTGACATGTTGTTTGACACTTCCATTGTTGTCCAGCGTCAATTGGATGGGATATTGTTTGAAATTTAAACTGTCCAACACGGTACGTGGTAAAGTGTAAACTAAAGTGTACACCATAGTGTACATGTAGCAAGGTTCTACCGATTGAACTTTGCTATTTGGACAATGATTTTCGACACGTTGTTTGACACCTATATTGTTGTGAAGTGTCAATTGGATGGGAAACTGTTTGAAATTTAAACAGTTCAATAGGGTAATGTCACGTTGCAAAGTGTAAGCTAAAGTGTACACCACAGTTTACATATAGCAAGGTCCTTACCCGTTGAACTTTACAATTTGCACTCTGATTTTTGACACGTTGTTTGACTCTTACATTGTTGTCAAGTGTCAATTGGATTGGAAAATCATTTGAAATTTATACAATTCAACAGGATAATGTCACGTTGCAAAGTGTAAAATAAAGTGTACACCGCAGTGTACATATTGAAATGTTTTTACCCATTGAACTTTGCTATTTTTATACTAATTTTTGACACGTTGTTTGACACTTTCATTGTTGTCAAACATTAATTGGATGGGAAAATTGTTTGAAATTTAAACTGTCCAACACGGTACGTGGTAAAGTGTAAACTAAAGTGTACACCATAGTGTACATGTAGCAAGGTTGTTACCAGTTGGACTTTGCTAGTTGTACACTAATTTTTTACACATTGTTTGACACTTGAATTGTTGTAAGTGTCAATTGGATGGTAAAACTATTTGAAATTTAAACTATCGAGCAGGGTAATGTCCTGTGCCAAAGTGTAAGCTAAAGTGTACACCATAGTTCACATATAGAAAGATCCTTACCAATTGAACTTCGCTATTTTTGTACACTGATTTTCAATACGTTGTTTGACACTTGCATTGTTGTCAAGTATCAATAGGATGGGCAAACTATTTGAAATATAAACTGTCCTATTGGGTAATGTCATGTGGCAAAGTGTAAACTAAAGTGTACACCATAGTGTACATGTAGCAAGGTTCTTACCAATTGAACTTTGCTATTTGGACACTGATTCTTAACACATTGTTTGACACTTGCATTATTGTCCAGTGTCAATTGGATGGGAAAACTGTTTGAAATTTAAACTGTTCAACAGGGTAATGTCACGTGGCAAAGTGTAAGCTAAACTGTACACCATAGTGTACATGAAGTAAGGTTCTTACCGGTTGGACTTTGCCACTTGTACACTAATTTTTTACACGTTGTTTGACACTTGCATTATTGTAAGTGTCAATTGGATGGGAAAACTGTTTGAAATTTAAACTGGCCAGTAGGGTAATGTCACATGGCAAAGTGTAAACTTACATGTGCACACCATAGTTCACATGTAGCAAGGTCCTTACCGATTGAACTTTCCTATTTGTACATTGATTTTTGACACATTGTTTGACACTTGCACTATTGTCAAGTGTCAATTGGATGGAAAAACTACTTGAAATTTAAACTATCCAATAGGGTAACGTCACATTGCAAAGTGTAAACTAAAGTGTACACAATAGTGTACATGTAGCAAGGTCCTTATTGATTGAACTTGCTATTTGTACACTGATTTTTGACACGTTGTTTGACACTTGCATTATTGTCAAGTGTCAATTGGATGGGAAAATAGTTCAAAATTTAATCTGTCCTAAAGGGTAATGGCATGCCGCAAAGTGTAAACTAAAGTTTACACCATAGTGTACATGTAGCAAGGTCCTTACGGATTGAACTTTGCTACATGTACACTAATTTTTGACGAGTTGTTTGACACTTGCATTGTTGTCAAGTGTCAATTGGATGGGAAAACTATTCGAAATTTAGTCTGTCCAACAGGGTAATGTCACGTTGCAAAGTGTAAACTAAAGGGTACAGCATAGTGTACATGTAGCAAGGTCCTTACTGATTGAACTTTGTTATGTGTACACTGATTTTTGACACATTGTTTGACACTTGCATTGTTGTCAAGTGTAAATAGGATGGGAAAACTATTTGAAATATAAATTGTCCTACTGGGTAAGGTCACGTGGCATTGTGTAAACTAAAGTGTACACCATAGTGTACATATAGCAAGGTCCTTATCGATTCGACTTTTCTATTAGTACACTTAATCTTGACACGTTGCTTGACACTTGCGTCGTTGTCAAGTGTATATTGGATGGGAAAACTGTTTGAAATTTAAACTGTCGAACAGGGTAATGTCACGTGGTAAAGTATAAACTAAAGCGTACACCATTGTGTACATGTAGCACGATTCTTACCGATTGAACTTTGCTATTTGTGCACTTATTTTTAGCATGTTGTTTGACACTTGCATTGTTGTCAAATGTCAATTGGATGGGAAAACTGTTTGAAATTTGAAATGTTCAATAGGGTAATGTCACGTGGTAAAATGTAAGCTAAAGTGTATACCAATGTGTACATGTGGCAAGGTTCTTACTAGTTGGACTTTGCTATTTGTATACTAATTTTTTACACGCAGTTTAACACTTGTATTGTTATCGAGTGTCAATTGGATGGAAAAACTGTTTGAAATTTAAACTGTTCGGCATGGTAATGTCACATGGCAAGGTGCAAACTTACGTGTGT
>NW_019228841.1:0-3730 GCF_002742605.1 Olea europaea var. sylvestris
TTTATCATGGGGAGATTGCAATTTATGAACTTCCTCTATTTGTGGTAAGAATAGGCTCGGATGCTTGGATCTTCGAAATGGACAAAGTGTCCATGTTGACACGATACAACTCGAGTATGAGAAAGAGAAATGTATCAGATCCTCCAAAATTCAACTGGACATTTCGTCGTTTCTGCTTCTTTCTGTTTTTTCTTTACCTTTTCTTCTTTCCTGTCTCTGCTCTTTGTAAACGTAGCTCCGCCGCCGAGAGGGTGGAGGAAGCCGGCAACACTAGTTTTCCCTTTCTTTTTCTTCTGTCTCTTTTCTTTCCCTTTCCCTTTTCTTTTTCCTTTTTACCTATTTATATCGATGATTTATGGTTTTCTTTGTATAAAATGAAAATGGGTTCCATATAGTGCCTACTTAGTGTTCCACTAAGTTCAAATTTCAATTAAGTCCCTCATTTTTTTATTTTATATAACATTTAGTAATTAACTTTCCATAATTGAAAACTAAACCTAAAATTCTATTTTATTCAATATTCAATTCCTTCTTTTTAGTAAAAAAAAATTGAAATTTGTAAGATGTACCCACATACCCTTATCTCAAATTTGAACTCTTTTTAGAGCAAAAGATCCGACATTTAGATATTTACCCATATCCGAGTCCGAACATCATAGAGAATAGAAAGAATAAAGACACCTAGCCTTGTAGACTAAGTTCTCAGTGTTTCTTTCTCCTTTCATTTTTGTGAAGAAAATTTTCTTGTTACCTTTTGAAATGACAAACTGGAAGCTTATTGAAATCTTGACGAATTTTACGAGTTAATTGCATGGTGAAATGTGTTTGCACCAATGCAGTTCATTATATTTAAATATAAGTGTTTGTTGTGCATGTGGCTCATATAGAGTGGAATACAGGTCTTGGATCAAATGGGCCGATGCCGGCGCGGATTTAATTCACTATCTGGTTGTTAGAGACGTTGAATGGGTTGGGTTACCCCCGCGGTACAGTATATGGGTATTTTCTGTACGGGCCTTAAAGTCTTATATGGGCCCAGGTTAGGGCTAGTATAAATAATATGTTGTAACCCTATTTTCACAACTGAATAAAGAAATCTCCGCTTCGCTCTCGTGGACGTAGGCACATCGCCGAACCACGTAAAATTCTTGTGTTGATTTTTGTTTTCATCTCTTTAATATTGCGCATAAAATCTAACAACTGGTATCAGAGCTAGGTTAAGATGGCGAGTTCTTTGATTGCAAAATTTGATGTGATGAAGTTTGACGGATCTGGGAACTTCAGATTATGGCAGCGAAGGGTGAAGGATTTGTTGGCGCAGCAAGGGATGATGAAGGCACTATCTGGGAAGAAACCAGAGGGTACTTCAGATGCCGATTGGGAAGAACTCGAGGTGCGAGCAGTTGGTACAATTCGGCTTTGTTTGGCGGACGAAATCATGTATCACGTCATGGACGTTGAGTCTCCAGCGGAGGTTTGGGAGAAATTAGAGAGTCGTTATATGTCAAAGTCTCTCACGAACAAGCTGCATCTAAAGCAGCGGCTATATGGGCTAAAGACGTTGGAGGGTACGGATCTGATTCAACACACCAATGTGTTCAATCAGATCATCAGCGATCTATTGCGACTTGAAATCAAGTTTGATGATGAAGACAAGGCAATGATCTTGTTGTGCTCACTGCCTCCTTCGTACGACCATCTAGTGACCACGTTGACGTGGGGTAAAGAGACTCTCGAATTGGAGGAAATCACATCAGCCCTGTTAGCCTACAACCAGCGGAAACTGCGTACAGGTGAAACTTCACAGGGTGAAGGGTTGATCGTAAAGGGCTACCAAGATCGTGGGAGAAGGAAGGACAGGGGTGTTTCTTTTAGAGGGAACACAAGATCAAAATCTAGGAATCAAAATAAGAAAAATGCAAGTGCTACAAATGCCATCAGATGGGCCACTTTAAGAGAGACTGTCCCAATAAGAAGCAGAGTGATGAAAGGAAAGGTGATGGGTCCTCAAACTTAGCTAGTGTTGTAGAAGGAGACTCAGATTCTGGAGATGGAGACATGTTATCAGTCTCTGCAGGTAATTCTGTAAAATTAAATGACTGTTGGGTACTTGATTCAGCCTGTTCATATCACACGTGTCCTCACCGGGATTGGTTTCATTCATATCGTTTAGGTAATTTTGGATCTGTTCTGATGGGTAATGATGCATCATGTAAGGTCATTGGAATGAGGTCCATAAAATTTAAAATGTTCGATGGTGTGATAAGGACCTTGGAAAATGTTAGGCATGTACCTGAGTTGAAAAATAATCTAATTTCTTTAGGCACTTTAGACACAAATGGTTACTCTTATAAGTCAGAGTGTGGGGCTCTAACAGTGAAGAAAGGGGCCATGATTGTGATGAAGGGTTAGAAATTAGTAGAGAATATCTACAAACTACTCGGGGATACAGTTGTAGGTGGAGTTGTTATAGCAAAATCTGAGTCAGATGACACTCTTCTATGGCATATGCGAATGGGGTATATAGGAGAACGTGGCATGGTTGAGCTTCACAAGAAGAATTTGTTGAAGGGGGTAAAATCATGCAAGCTGAATTTCTGCAAGTTCTGTGTACTTGGAAAACAGTCCAGAGTACAGTTCAAGATGGGAAAGCACAAGACAGAGGGAATTCTTGATTACGTGCACTCAGATGTTTGGGGACCAGTGAGGGAGTTGTCTAAAGGTGGATCTCAGTATTTTATTACTTTCATTGATGACTTCTCTAGAAAAGTTTGGGTATATTTCATGAAGCACAAGTCTGAAACCTTTGCCAAATTCAAATTATGGAAAGTAGAAGTAGAGAACCAGATTGGCAGAAAAATTAAGTATCTGAGGACAGATAACGGTACAGAGTATACAGATTCACAGTTTCTGAGATTTTGTGAGGAGCATGGTATTCAGCGGCACTATACAGTTCGCAAGACACCGCAACAGAATGGTGTTGGGGAAAGGATGAACAGAACAATTGTAGAACGAGCAAGATGTTTGAGGCTGAATGCAGGGCTCTCGAAGAGTTTTTGGGCAGAAGCAGTGAACATGGCATGTTATGTCATAAACAGATCACCACGAGCAGCACTAGATGGGAAAGTTGTAGAGGAAGTTTGGACGGGTAATGAAGTTGATTATTCTGAATTGAGAGTATTTGGTTGTCCGGCGTATGTGCATGTATCTAGTGATCAGCGATCCAAACTTGATCCGAAATCAAGAAAATGCATTTTTCTGGGCTATGTTAAAGGTGTAAAGGGATACAAGTTTTGGGATCCAGAGGCAAGGAAGATGGTGATAAGTAGGGATGCAGTATTTGATGAAGCATTCATGCTTAAAGCTTCTACAAATAAAGAGAAGCTCAATTCAGACGAGGGCAGAGGTAAGAGCCAAGTGGTGCAAGTAGAGCTAGACAATGTTAACACGGAAATTAATGCTCAGGGAGCAGATAGTTCTGGGTTAGAGGTGGAGCAGTATCATAGTGTTGCCTTAGATAGATCACATCGCACTACCAAGCCACCAACAAAGTATGGATTTGAGGATTCGGTTTCTTATGCACTCATTACCAGCAATAGTGATCCTATAACTTTTCAGGATGCCATTGGTAGTCAGGAGAAAGGTAAATGGATAGAGGTTATGACGGAGGAAATTGAGTCACTGCATAAAAATGATACTTGGGATTTGGTGGAGCTTCCAGAGGGGAAGA
>NW_019228842.1:0-104380 GCF_002742605.1 Olea europaea var. sylvestris
ATCAAGATTTAATATTTAAATATTGGGCTTGTTGGATAAATCATATTAAATCATGAATTTTAGGATCGAGAAAAAGTTAATTTAGATAAATTAGGTCAAAGATATCGCAGTTCTAAGAATAGATTCTTTTTAAATTGGTTTAGGATTTGGTGTAGTTGGGACCACCAGTTTCACGTGTAGTTGTAAGTGGTTGGCTATGATTCTACTTTTGATTTGATAGGTATTAATTATATATATTTTTATCACAATCAAGTACAAGAATCACATCATGATTTGCTTTATCAAAAAATTTAACTTTATCCAATTTCGTGGTCAATTTCACCAAAATTTTATTGTCTTTTTCAACTATAAATATAATGTCGAAAATCTCAACATTGACTACCAAAAATGAATACAATACATACGGGAAAGAGAGGGAGAGAAAGGAAGAGAGAGAAGAAAGAAAGAGAGAGAGAAAGGAAGAGAGAGAGTAGCATTGGAAATAAAGTTTGCAGACATCGAAATTTTAATCGCGTATTTTTCAAAGCGGAGAAAAGATTTTGAACATGTTTTAGATTTTTCTAACGAGGTAAGATACTTTAAGTGCAAGTGTTTTTGTTTCCTTATGCGTTTATGTTTAATTAAAAATGTATGGATTGTCTGTAGACATTCATTTTTTTTTTTTAAAAAGAGAAATGAAATCTTACGTGATTATAAGAGGACCTAAGATGGGTTTGTCGCTTGGTCACCGATATATTCTGTAAAATCAGATGGTATGAAGCGTAATTTTTATTGTTATATATATGTATACGAAAACTGCACGTATCTTACCGGGTGTTCTTGAATACTCACTCTTACAAATTTTATACAAGTTAGTTCGGGTCGATTGAATTTGTGGTCGGGCGGTGATGCGGGCGGCCAAAAGGATCATATCAATAAAACATAAAATTTATATTAAGTTTTTCTGCCCTCGTGATTATTTTTTAATTTAATTTAAGACATGTTTAGTGTTATTTTCCATATACAATTGCTATGTTTAATTTAAATTTATGAATGCTGCAATTATTATTTATTAAAGAATTTTATTTTGATCTTTTCACATGTAAAGTAAACAAAAAAATGAATTTTTTATAATGCTCCGGTGTTATGAAAATTTAGGGCGTTACACCTTGTTATCAAATTTTTTTTTGGAAAAAAATTTTGGAACAGTTCATGTGAACATTATAAAAAATTTAAAAATTTCGAAATACTAAAACGGTTCACGCGAACAGTACGGTATTGTTCACATGAACAGTAAGATTTAAAAAAAGTTTAAAAAAAATGTATTTTTCTGAACAGTGTTCACGTGAATAGTAAAGACACAAAAAAGAAACAAAAATTGTTTTACATGACATGACATAGATTTCTAAGATTTTAAATTGTTCACGTGAAAAGTAAGATATATTAAATAAAAAAAAAAAGAAAAAGAAAAGTAAGCTTAAAATTTTTTTTTTGAACAGTGTTATCTGAACATAGTTACTGTTCACGTGAACAGTAAAGACAAAAAAAATTTTGTTTTACATGACATGGCAAAGAATTCTAGGATTTTAAATATGATGTGACATACTTTGAATATTGCAATTTCTTTTTTTTTTTTTTTGGGTTATAGATTTTGTCTCATTTTGTAGTAGTTTGGATTACCATTCACATCAATACTCATTTATTTTTATGCATTTGTCTCTTTATTTTGAAGAATAAATGATTGTTTAAATTGATTTCGAGTAATAGTAGTTTAGAATTTGAATTGTTATAGTTCCATGCCTATGGTTCAAATCTTACATGTGATAAATTTTTATGTGTTTTAACTTTAGTCTTTGGGGATGTTTTTAAAAATGGACCTTTGAAAAATTGATATTTTGAGAGATTTCACGTTCGATTTATTGTTTGAATTTTGTTGATTGAGTAATTACAAAATTCAAAGGTTTTGTCAAAAAGACCTAAACTGTCTAAGAAGAGTTTGAGATTTAATCGGTCCGTCTGTAACCCCCCTCCTCATCTGGAAGCCTTTTAATTTTGCGTTATTCAAATCGATAAGATGAAAGACAATATTTAAGACAATTCTAAATTTAAGAAAATTCAAAATTTTACAACTTCTATTTTGAGAAAATTTTATTAAAAGATATATACATGTACAATTAAAAAAAAAAAAATTAAGCTTGGGGTGGTCCATAATTGTCCATTGGGGTCGACCCAATTCAAGTATATCGGGTGTTCTCTAATCCAATATATATATATTAATTTTTATAATATAAGTTAATTTCTTAAAATACTACGTGGTTGTTATATAGCTCTATTAGTACTTATGTGTTATTAATATGATTTTATTTTCAAGAGTGTATATGTATGTATTATATGTTTGTGTTTAAATAACCATTTATAACATGATTTTAAAAAACGATACTGTTGTTAGGAACTTTTACTTCTTGACTTTTTCTATTCTAAGAAATTCATAAATAATTATAGTCAAATTATTTTACAAAAGAAAATAGGAAGTTTAAAGGATAATGTAATTTTTTTTAAAAAAAATAATGTTATAAGAACACTTGGCATGTTATAAAAAAAAACTCACCATTCGACGACTCTCCAGTTGATCCCGAGTATGAAATGAATTCGTTTCATTCTTAATTTCTAATATGGTTATGAGTAATATTTCTACATGTTATCAAATGTATAAGCATATTTACCTCGCATAATATATTTGTCATTTTTACATTTTACTAGAATATCGTGTATGCACTGAGAATAAAAATAATATTGATAATGCAAGATTAAACATAATTAAAATTATACTTGTCATGTGATTAGGATGACTAGGAACAACCCAACATATCTCCAGCGTGCTGAAATGGTCATTGAGAACTACATAAATTATGAAGTAAGATGGGAGCAAACTTTTGTTGAACATATTGAAGATTTCCTTTATAAGTGGGAGCGAGCAAGATCGTTCGGATATAATGAGGCGACAGTCCTCTCGATATACCACCTTATAAGCACTAAGCGACCTCAATGGAGAGACATGGCTTACTTCGTGAGGGATATGGATTATAAGTTATATTTGAAAGAAGATTGAGATAAGATCGATTTTAAAGGGTACTATGAGGATATCATAATTTTATAGAATCATAGACAACAAGTACCAATGCCCGAGCTCGACCCCAAACCCGAACCCGAACCCGAGTTAGAGCTAGAGGATGACCTGGAGGAGGACCCGAAAGAGGACTCAAAGGAAGATATCGAACCATAGCCGGAAGACCCTGAGCGGGAAATCCAACCCCAAGTCATGCATTACTTCGGATGATGAGATACCATAAAAGAAGATTTTTTTTTTTTTTTTTTGTACTCACAGAGATTAGGAATAAGTGTAATTTATTTACATAGCAAAAGTTTAATTGTTTATTTATTTATTTATTTTTGAAGAGCACATTACTATGTGTAAGGATTTGGAAATTTATATTTTTAAAGTTCTTTGTTATTACAAAGATTATTAATAATATTAGGTTGTTTTATTGAATATTCCTAAATTAAAATTTTATTCGTGTTAAGAAAATGTCGAGACAACAATAAAACCAAGTTGCGATCATTAGGGATTTGCTAAGGGCGGTACAAGATTTGGATAGGCAACAAGCACAGGTTGGTTCCCTTGGTGCAAACACTAACAACATCAGCTCAATTGTAGAACAGTTCCGTCGCTACAAACCCCCAACCTTTGATGGCAAGGCAAACCCACTGGCAGCCGAAGAATGAATAAGAGGAATGGAGCGAATCTTCAAACATCTATCTTGCACTGATGCTCAAAAGTAGGGCTGGGCAAATCTCCCGAACCGAACCCCTGACGGTTCTTGTCAAATTAAATACCCGAATGGGTATCTGAATTGAGAACCGACGGATACGGTTCGGTTCTCGGCTCTAGACCAAGAACCGAAGAACCGAATATTTCTAATTGTTTTATATTGAGTAAATTAAATTATTTTAATTTTAATTTTTTCTAAACAAATTAACAAATTAACGAATTCTAAATCCAAATTTTTGGCCCAATAATCTGTTTCGCCCAATTACTCATTTTATTGTTTCATTTCTTAGCCAAACAAGATCAAATCCACTAAATAACCCTAAACACCTACACTAAAGTGCATAACGTTGTCTCGACTCTCGCAGCCTCGCTAATATTACAAAACCTATACAATTGTCGACCAACACTGTGACCTCCGATCGAAGATGTGACCTCCGCCGACCGAAGCTTTGATCATAGCGATCATTTGAACAAGGTAGTTTACTAGTTTCTGACATTCCAAAATCATTGAATGTATCATTAGTTGTATTTATATAATATTTTTATAAATGTTAAAAAATTTAATTATAGTACAGAACCGAACCGAACCGAACTGAACTGAACGGAACCGAACCCGAACGGTTCCATAATTATATTTGGATCCGACAGTTCCATTTACTAGATACCCGAAAAGTTTGGCTCGATTCGGTTCTTTTTAGAACCGAACCGAACTGACCCGTGCCCACCCCTACTCAAAAGTTGTTATATGCAGAATTCATGTTGGTTGACGCTGCAAACCACTGGTGGGAGTCTGCATCTTGTACTAGAACAGAAGCACGACAACGTGCTCTGATGTGGACACAATTTAAAGACAAAGTGATGGGAAAATACTTCCCCAAACTCTGAGAGATCAAAAGGAGACAGAATTCCTTCTTCATTGTATTTCCACCAACTATTCACTACTCATAGACTAGTTCATTTCCTTCAATTTCTCTGTGGTTCGACCTCGTACTTCTGAGTTTTATTATTATTATTATTATTATTATTATTATTATTATTATTGGTTCTCGTAATCATTCTAATAATAAAAGATAATGCCGAAGTTTTCCAATTTATTAGTTAAATTTGCATGTTGTCGTAATTTCAGTTCCCTAAAATTAATGTATTTTTAGATAATTTAGTACATGCATTTTGTAGTTCAATTATAATTAACGTTTGATAATAACTAAAGGGAACAGATAACAAACTACAATGTCTTCCGGTAAGATACTAAAATTTTATTCATCGTGTGAGTCAATTTTGTCCTGTAATTGAAGTAATTAAAAGATTGAAATAATATCCTTACGGTTTTTATTTTAATATACTAAAATGTGTAGTTAATTTATTGCCAACAGGGGCACCAAATGCTCAATTCGAGGAAGCATGGCATGTAATTTTTAATTATTTGTATAAGATTTAATTATTTGTCTATAGGCTTAATTTATAATATACGCACTGACTGGAGTTGTTAGTGTTAGGATAAAAATAACAAAGGAAAACATAAAAAATAACTTTGCATAAACTTTTTATCATTTCCATGTCCTGAAAATTGAATGAGCTGTACACTTCGCGACTTTAAAAAAGCCTAAAAATGAGGAAATAAATGAGATCCAAACATATAATGCTCCGAAAATTTAAAAATAAAATATAGTATATTTTATTATTCGAAAAAAAAATTAATATTAAATAAATGTGACTAAAATGAAATAAGTTTAATTCCTATTCTTTTATTTGGGTCTAATAATTTGATTTTCACAGATCAAGATTTAATATTTAAATATTGGGCTTGTTGGATAAATCATATTAAATCATGAATTTTAGGATCGAGAAAAAGTTAATTTGAATAAATTAGGTCAAAGATATCGCAGTTCTTAGAATAGATTCTTTTTAAATTGGTTTAGGATTTGGTGTAGTTGGGACCACCAGTTTCACGTGTAGTTGTAATTGTAGTGGTTGACTATGATTCTACTTTTGATTTGATAGCTATTAATTATATATATTTTTATCACAATCAAGTACAAGAATCACATCATGATTTGCTTTATCAAAAAATTTAACTTTATCCAATTTCGTGGTACACGTCTTTTTCATTCCAATTTCACCAAAATTCTATTGGCTTTCATCATTGACCACCAAAAATAAATACAATACATATGGGAAAGTGAGGGAGAGAAAGGAAGAGAGAGAGTAGCATTGGAAAAAAAGTTTGCAGTCTTTCAAATTTTAATTGCGTATTTTTCAAAGCGGAGAAAAGATTTTGAACATGTTTTAGATTTTTCTAACGAGATAAGATACTTTAAGTGCAAGTGTTTTTGTTTCCTTATGCGTTTATGTTCAATTAAAAATGTATGGATTGCTTGTAGACATTCTTTTTTTTTTTTTTTTTAAGATATGAAATCCTACGGGATTATAAGAGGACCTAAGATGAGTTTGTCGCTTGGTCACCGATATATTCCGTAAAATCAGATGGTATGAAGCGTAAATTTTATTGTTATATATATGCATAGGAAACTGTACGTATCTTACCGGGTGTTCTCGAATACTCACTCTTACAAATTTTATACAAGTTAGTTCGGGTCGATTGAATTTGTGGTAGGACGGTGATACGGGCTACCAAAAGGATCATAGCAATAAAACATAAATTTTACATTAAGTTTTTTTGCCCTCGTGATTATTTATTAATTTAATTTAAGACATGTTTAGAGTTATTTTCCATATACAATTGCTATATTTAATTTAAATTTATAAATGCCACAATTATTATTTATTAAAGAATTTTATTTTGACCGAAAGCATGTAAAGTAAACAAAAAAAAATGAATTTTCGATAATGCTCCGATGTTATGAAAATTTGGAGCGTTACAAAACAGGCGCCGTATCTCTTAAAGCAGCCGCCCACTTCCATTGGAAAATTCAATATAAGGGCAATTGGAAGAGCCCTTTAAAAATGGAATACTTTATATTTTAAGGAGTCCATATTTAAAATTTTACTCCAATAGACACTTCAATTTAGCATTTTAAAATAGAGAGTGAGTTTAGCTCTCCAAGCCAAATTTGGAGAGCCAAACCTACCTCTCTATAATTTAATGATTCAAATGTTTCAACTTTCAATGCACAGTTTATTGACTTAATTAAATAATATGTGCGAAACTCAATATCTCTTCATTGAATCATTGTATGGCTATTAAAGTACTTTAAAATTAAATGTTAAAAACAATAAATACATATTGGGAATACTAAAATTAAATATTAATAATAAAAAGGCTATTGGAGCACTTCAAAAATTTTGCTCTTTAAATTATAGATAATGCTCTTTAAATTATAGAATATGCTTTAAAAATAGAAAACTTCCTAGAAATGCTCTAAAACTATGATCTAAGATTTAACATGATTAAACATTTTGTCTATTTATCTTTTCATACTTAAATTTCAAATATTCAAATCATATTGATCACAAATTGGAACATCCTAGTGTCATTATCTCCTCTCAACTCTTTGTGCTTTTAATAGACAGAAATGATTTAATGCATGCCAATTAAATGGTGAATGTGAATCACAAATTAATTTTTAATCACGCATTTTTATCAATTTACTATTCTCAAATACATTCTTACAATAATATTGGAACAAACTCATAATCTGTGAAATTTGAAGTCACCAAAGATATTTTCTCAAGAAAAATTCACCTTACAGAAGCTTTTACCAAAAAGCGGATCTGGTGAGAATTTTATCAAACAAGTTAAAAAATAAAATAAAATGCTAGGTGACAGGCTCATTAATCAGGAGAAGCCTCGTCCTTTGATCTGAATTTTTTAAATTCAAATTAAGGGTTGAGGGGCATCTACCTCAGCCTTTATTTAAAAGCCTGTCACCAGCCCTGTTTGAGTAGCTGGACTGAAAACTAGTTCTACCCATTTTTTTCTTCAACCCGGTACAGAGCACTATTTCTCAAAAACAAAGAAAATCAGGAAACTCCCACATGAAAAAGCCTTCTACAAATCTCTTTCTGCAAACATGATTTAAGCTTAGCCAAGCTTACTTAACCACGTTGATTCAAAATTATTTCGAAACCGGAGGGGGAGGGGGAGAATCACCCGAAAAAGAAGAATTAGTAGACGAAGACAAATTTAACGATGGAGAAGAAGTAGAAGAATTAGTAGACGAAGTCGACGACGCTCGCGACCACGGGGAAAAAGAAGCAGTAGATTTAGAAGACGCAAAAGTAGACCAAAAAGACGATGAAGTAGTCGAAGAAGATGAAGAAGAAGGCGAAGAAACAATGCACAAAGCAATGATGATGGCGGCGAAGGCGATGGCGACGACGATACTAGTATTCTGAGTTGCCAAGAATTTCCAGAAGCTCTGCTTCTTTCTACTTTTTGCGAACATCGGTTTCTTAGCGGCTTTTACCTGTTTTTTCCGTCTGTTCATTGGAAAGAAATTTGAGAGAACTTGATGGAGTATCACGAGATTGAATTTCTTTCCAATTGTTAAGATTTGAAGGCTTATTTATACCCACAATATGGTGGTTGAAGCGTTCTAGATGTTTCCTACTCTTTATTATTTAATTTTTCCTTAAATCTTATGAAATAATAGAATGGTAGGTTATTTATACCGACAAAATGGTGGTTGAAGCGTTCTAAATATTTCCTACTTTTTATTATTTAATTTTTCCTTAAATCTTATGAAATAATAGAATGGTAGGTTACAAGTTTGCTTTCAATTAAGATCGTATGAAAAAGTTGATTGTATTTTAAATTTTTAAATGATAGAATGACATGGGACATTATCTAACTCATTATGTAAAGTTTGATATACATGTAGCAAGGTCCATAACCGAAGGATTATGCTATTTGCACAAAAAAATGTACTTAAGGAATTATATAAAATGATGTGGACGAAAACGATTCGATGGAAAAAGTTGAATGAAAAAGTTGACTGTATTTTAAATTGGGAAATGATAGAGTAATATGTAACATTATGTAACACATTATGTAAAGTTTAATATACACGCAGCAAGATCCATAACTGAAGGATTATCTATTTGTACAAAAAAAATGATACATAAGGAATTACATAAATTGATGTGGAGGGAAAAGATTGAATAAAAAAATTGATTGTATTTCTAATTGACAAATGATAGAATGACATTATGTGACCCATTAAATAAAGTTTGATGTACATGTAACAAAGTCCAAAACCTAATTCTTAAAGTACAATATAATCATGGATGTCAACTTTATTGACAATTGGTGTATTGGCAAAAAACTATTGGTTGCGAAAATGATTAATCGCATTTTTTTTTATGATTATTTGTTAACATGCTTTAAAATGAATTTTCATCCAACTAGAAAACATTATTCTTATGGTTTCTGTTCAAATAAAATTAATGTACTTCATTACATTTTAACCTTATTTAAATTTATTTAGTTGGGCAAGAATAAAATCAAATAAGCCTCTTGCCTGAGCCCCTTTTTTGGGGGAAAACATATTTTTGAATAGTATTTTTTTGGAGAATGTGTGTTAATAAAAATTTGATTTACATGTAAAATTATTTTATTAAATAATGTGTGGTTGAAAATGAATTTTGGAAAAATGATTTTTTAATAAAATGAGACTCAAACACGGGCTTCACTCTAAATTAAAACACTATTATTTATTTTCTTCAAATGATTTGGAATTACTATATTTTTTTTAAACTTTACATTTAATTAAAATCCAAATATTTCATAAAAAAATAGGCTAAAACAAATAATGTAAGAGCATTAGGGGCACATCCCTAATCTGCGGGGCACATCCCGAGATTTACCTCCCTCACAAAGCTCTAGGGGCGGGGTGGTGGAGGCCCTCAAGGTTGGGGTTTAACCTTTTTTTAATAATGTAAGAGCAAACACATATGATTGAGAACAGTACGGAACCCCCTTGAAAACAGTAATCACTTTAAGCAAAAATAAAAAGGAAGATTAGCTGCAATATACTACATATTTTTCATGTGCTTGAGGCAGTGGCGCCGATAGTGTTGGAAGAAGAGAAGTGATAGCTGACTAGCCATGTAGATAAACAATTACAATCACGCTATAAGTATAAAAAAATTTAATAGGAAATTTTAATAGACAACACATGGCGTGAAATTATTGAAAGATGGAGAAAAGCACAAAAAAAAAAAGGCAAATCAGTTCCACCACGTCAGCAGCTGTATGAATTCGGTAAGTAATTCCCTGTATTTGAGACTTTTTCGGAACAATTTTTGTGGTCGTCTTCTTGCTTTGGTATTAACATTACTTTTTGCTAATCTTAATTTCAATAAATACATTTATCTTGAAGAATTTTATGCCTAGTTGAACTTTCTGCTAAGCAGAAATAATGATAATCCATCTTATATTTTATCAAAGGACGAGTTTTATGCTTTAGGAGGAAAAAACATAATATTTATAGAGAATATCGAAACACGTAGTGTCATGCTCTTCGTAAACAATGATTGCTACAACTTTAAGGTTGCAAATCCAAGTGCAGGTTGTCACAAGTAGTAAACTCAGAAGTCCGATGTCGAACCACATGGAATTGGAAGGAAACAAACTAATCTGTGAGTAGGAAATAGTTGGTGAAAATACGATGAAAAAGAATACTTTAGCATTGGTGATTCATTTGGATATATGAGTAGAAATTATTCTTGATCTTTTACTTAACTCATATGGAAATCAACTAGGGAATGATCTTATATGGAAGATAAATCATTGATTGCAAATATATTAAAAGAGAATTCTTGATAACTGTTTGAGAGAATATGTCAAAATAAGTTATTAGATGTAGAGATTATTTAAGCATTCATTGTGCCAAAATTGTCAATAATAAATCAAAGTCTTTAACAAACCAAAATGATTTGTAGATCATATACTTCAACAAAGTAAGAAGATCAACATTGAAGAACAAAATGAAAGATCAAAGACAAAACTACAAAGTCATCAAAGTTTCACCCCTAGTTTTAGCTAAAGGTTTAGAAATATATAATGAAATGTAACAAAGAAAAAGTGAAGGAAACTAGAATATGATGTAGAGGAATTGATGCTCTCAAACTCTTGGCCAATGTTCCCTTTTACAAGCAAAGAAACATCCAACATGCAAGCAAACAATTTGCAACTTGTGTTCTATCCAACTTGAAGATAGCTGGAATGTGCAAGTTGATACCAATTTTTAGATATTTTGTGCAGCAAATTTGAACTTTTGATCATAAGATAAGTTATTTTCACTCACGTTCATTGGATCTCTGTAACTCCAGATATGGTCAAAACAATAAGAGCAGCTCACAAGTAGAAAAGTTGTATTTAGCAAGTGACAACCTGGACTTTGAACGAAAATTTTGGCTGCATTATTATGAGGATTTGACTTGGCAAAACATGAAGATTGCAGATACATATCTTATATTTTCAATCCAACTTGAGTCACCATGGTTCGATGTCTACGGTTCAAGTTATGATCATTTTACCAAGAAAGCTGTATATCACTTCATACAGCTTATCATTTTGACTATTCAATATATTTTCACCACTTGCTTCACATGCTTCACATTGGAAATACATTTGTAATATACCAAAAAATACTCTTTCAAAAGCATAATACTCATGCCAACATATATATAAATACATATTTCGATTAATTACACTTTTAACCATGTATTTATGCAAAATAAATTTATGGTGAGAGAATTGAAATTAGAGACTAAAAGAGTGAACTCATACAAAATGAATGTAAAATGCTTGGTAAACGATATATCTTTGAAGCACTTTTAAACACTAATCAATATTTGATATGCTTTGTGAATATAACCAAAATAGAGGTTTTTCTTTAAAAATTAAAACTCAATATTGAATTGTTTAATTTACATTTCTGTAGAGACACATCAAAAAATATATTCTTCAAAATATGTGTTACATCAAGAGGACAATCAAAATTCTAACTTTATGTAAAATTATTAATATAATTCAACAACTACTTATTCAGTAGAAACGGCTCAATAGTATGATTAGGATAAACAAGTACCCCTAATAAACGAGTGAGCAAATGTTCCCTATTAATTTCGTTTAAATCACAAATAATATCAATAAAATTCATAGTTCGTTATGATATATAGTAATCAAACCAAATATTTATAAAACAAAGAAATAACAATTGAACATGTTTATAGTCAGGAAATTTGATTGCAGAAATGTTGATGAAATGTCATATTCTTTCAATTATAACTGCTAGATAATCTAAAATAACCGAACACTTTAATTCCACATATAACATTTGTTGTAATGTGACCCAGATTCCAGTGAGTGTTGGAGCTGTATTTGATGTGGTCTTGGAAAGATCAAAATTATAGACCGGGAATATTGGAGCCACATTTTGGCTAGCTGCCTGCTTGACTGAAACCATCAAATTTGTAGCAGAGATTTTTCGCCTGATTTTTGCCCCTTGTCGATTGACATTGCTCAAGCGACAGTGTTATTCGGGAAATAATTATTTTTGCATTTTTGGATTTATATTTGTCTTCAACTTGGTTTTTCTAGGGTGGGACGTCTCCAATAAATGGTAGACTTTTCATTCAGTTTAGTTATCTTCCAGATATTTTAATTTTCTCTCCACTGGTTGTCATTAATGAAATTACTTATTCCTCTACTAGTCTATTTTCTTCTTTACTTTAATCTTGCTCTTGGTTGTACGATCAATACTTTATGTTGTGCTATTAACCTCCTCATTTCATAACATATGGTATTAAAGCTGTTTTGCCTTCAACAAAGTGGTTTCAGGTCTAGTCCGATCCCTAAAAATGATCTAACAACATTCTTCAGGACGTTTTGAAGGAGAAGACAGTTGCTGCATTATGGTTGAAATTGGAACAATTGTGCATGACCAAGAGTCTGACGAGCGAATTGCATTTAAAGCAGAGGCTATATTCTCATCACATGCAGAAGGCAGATATTTAGAAGATCATCTGGTTGTCTACAAGGAAATCATCACTGATTTGGAAAAGTTGGAGGTAAAGTATGATGAAAAGAATTTTGGCCTTGACCCTGTTGTGTCGCTATCTGCTTCGTTTTCATCGTTCAAAGACATGATTTTGTACAATAATGACACATTTACCATTGAAGATGTATATAATGCATTGTTCTTGAAAGAGAAGATCAAACAATTGGTTGGATTTGAGTCCAGAGATGGAGAAGGTCTTGTGATTCATGGTGGTCAATGAAGGGGTAAGTTGAGAGTGAATTATAGTAATCTGGTTTGTTTCTATTGCAAGAGAAAATGACACATCTAGAAGGATTACGAGAAGTTACAGAGTAAGGGTAATTTGACTGCAAACTATGGGAAGCAATCAAACTCTTCTAGGGCTTACGACACTCTATCAAATGATAAATAGGATGGAATACATCTGACGAGAATTCCCCATCCAAACCGGTAGATCCCCATAATAGAAAAGATCCAACCATGACAGTATTAAACGAATAAAGAAAATCTTAGGAAACGATATGAAAAGGGACTCTATGTTCTATATATGTCGAATGTTTATAAATAACTTTACAAATGGAAGAGGGTGATCCACTATTTGAAATTGTTAGGACAATATTTATTTGTCGTCAGAAATGTATATTATTATACTTAGTTTCCAATTTTCATTCATATTTTAGGAAATGTTATTAGAGTTTGATTTGATTACTTTTATTAGTATTCCCTCCTTAGAATATGGTCTTTTGAAGCCGTATACAGAGGGACTTATACGATGTAATTCAAACAATTTTGGAATGAATGAAATAAGTTAATTTCTCTCCTCAATTTCTACCGTATCTTCCTCTTGTTCTCTTCTTCTTTCCCCTTTCCCTTTCTCCTATAATTCTCTCATAGCATTCTATGTCAATTTGGTATCATAGCTCAATTCCTTTCCTTTGACCAACAAATTTGACCTCTGCACTTCAACCAAGTTTTTTTAACCTTTAATAGTCAAACCATAACCACCAACAAATCCGGTCAAAACCCACTTTAAGCCACAAAAAAGAGGGCAGCAGCAGGAACACAAAAAAGGCTATTGTTCATCGTACTGTTCGTGGGTACTATTCACCCCCTAGAAAATTTAGTTTTAGTATTTTCATCAGTTTCCGAAAAAAAAAGTTATTATTGGTGCTAGTTATGCTAATTCTGTTGCTCGTCAACCAAAGAAACCCTATATTATTGAAAAACCATATCATTCAGCCCAAGATGCTAATCCAACCCATTATCCATATCCATATACACAAACCGTAACCAGTAACCCATTTATCTGACCCAACATATTCCTATTAGCCCAATCCACTACATTAATCCTAAAAACACCAGGCCTACTACCCAAACTCATTATCACCTAACCCACACACTAACCTATTTCCATAATTAGGCCTAAAAACGTAAGCCTAATCCCAAATCACCTAACTCCTCCATCGCTAAACCAAAATGCCCTCTGCCGCTCTTAGGCTACCACTGCCTCTTGTCGATAGCTATCTTTGTCGTCGACAACGCTAAATAGACAAACTCCTGCGTCGACAACCACAACTACCCACCACCACCACTGCACCGACTGGCCAACTTAACCAAACCCAACTGGTACATCCCTACTACTCATTAAATCTATCCATTCCAACCGCGAAACCCAGCTATTAACCAGCATAACAAAAACCCACTCCAATTCAATGCTGCCACTATCCCATATCCAACCGTCATTTCGACATAAATATCAACCCCAAACAATACTCTCTGCAACCAAAAAATCACTTTCTAATCATATCTCAAACCCTAATTGTCGACAATTCCAAATCATCGACATATTTGGTGCCCACTATAAACCCTAAATCATGAGCTGCGGTAATCTTTGCACCTATCGAAATTTCTCATTACTTATACCACTGCTTTAGGAATTGATATATTTGCCTCATTTCAACCTTAGTGGACTTCTTCAGCATTCTAAGAGAGTTTTATGAATTGGGACTCAAATATGATGCGCATCACCTATGACTCAATTTGGTCTTAAAGGTATACATTTTGTTATTTGATAACTTAACTTTCAATTTATGGGCTTTGTGGCCCATCAAATATCGTATTTCACAAAAAAACCACACAAAATTCTTCTTTCACCAACAACACATCCTTAGGCCACTACTACAATAATGTACCCTCCTCATGTAATTATTCCCGTTCCAGGACCTTTGTAAGAAACACACATTCTCCTTCGCACTTCGACTATGGGACTTTGATGGTCTCACCGACTTATTTCTTAATTGACTCAATAGGCTCGAAATGTTATTCACCTATGACAATTTGAGTGACTCTCGTTAAATTTTGTTATGCTAATATATCATTTGTTGGTCCTGCTATGACTTATTGGAGATCATATTTGCATAATCATCTAGGTCAACATACTATCACCTTGTCAGATGAGATGAAACAAATTCTAATTAATAAATATGCCCCTATTTATTATCAAATTCATTTGTTAAATCAATTATTTTTGCACTATAAGCAAGGTATTTCCATTCTTGGTGAGTATCTAGCCCATTTCGAAGATTTATTGAAAAAAATGTTATATTTATGAGATTCCCCACATTATGGCTTCTAGATTTATCAATGGTTTGAATCCTAAAATCTTGTCTAACGATATTTGTTCGTCGAAATCCTGCAAGTGTTTGGGGTCCTTGACAGGTAATATATGATGAGTAATGTGTAACGTCCCATGAGGAATAAAATTTAATTAAGTGTACTAATTTTTAATCAGATTCAAAGTGAACGCACAAAAGAAATTTGTGATTTTTAATTATTCTAACTTAATCTATGAAAGCTTGTAAAATTTGAATAATGAATATATATTAAATGAGTGCATTGGATTATAAATCCACCTACTATTATTTATTCCTTTCCTCAATCACATAGCTAGTTTCGTTCATGCATTCTTGACAATCGATAATTCGATTGTAATTAATTTTATTTTTTCAAGGCAAATTGATTCTATTCTAGTCACAACCCAAATCCATTCCTAATCTGAATTCGAATGAATAGAATTCATTCAATTTCACAATTATCTTAAAGATTGCACACGTGATAAATAATTTCCCAACATTTATTGCACATATGTTAATCAAGCAATGTTCTAAACCTAATGTGAGCCTCACAAGACTACAACAAGCAACAATATATTGAATTGGCGATCAATCAATAAAATAATGAAATTATGCATGCAAGATTAATCAAGAATTCAACTAAACTACTTGCCATGAGTTAAAAATAAATAACAAAAGGTTTCATTTTCGTCCATTACATGAAAAGATTTAGCATAACATATTATTTAACAAATCACAAAAAAAAAAAAAAATCACCCAAAATAATGATTGGAAAGTGAAAAATCAATTTTTTCTTCATTTAACCCGGACTTTGAATCTTCAATCTCTCGTGTTAATCGCATTTGAATCCTGTGCTAGCTTCCTTCTTGTGGTGAAAAATATCCATATTCATGTCGTTCCCCATTCTTGTCGTCTCTTCTTCGTTAAAATGTAGGTTCAATTTGATTTTCATAAGAGTTTAGGTCAAAAAAGGACGTTGGGGCCATTCAGGCCATAAAATGGCCCCCCGCACACGCCATATGTTCCACTACACAGACGCTATCAATTGGTTTTGCTCTCGATAAGAGCACAACATGGTCCCATGTGTGCGCCGTTATAGAATCTTCCATTTGTTGCACTTTGATTCCTCAATTTTGGTCTTCATTCATTTTAGCTCTTTTTGATGGCTTCTTGGTCCTTTAACTTCTTACTCCATCCAATTGATTCCACACCTTCTCAAATCATCGATATTAGGTCTAAATCAACTACTAGCACTTTGTGATATTGTCTCCAAACTTTGGATTCAGTCCATTTTGGCCAATTTTTCGTTCCTTTTGTCTACTTTCAATCATTTTTCATCGAGATGCACTAAAAAACAAAATATATACAAAATTAAGCCTTGATTCATTTAAAATAACATTAATTGCTCTAGTTTAATGACCGAGATAAGTGTACATAATAAACTTACCAAATAGCCTCAAACTTAAACAATTATTTATCCTCAAACAAAATAAAGCTTACTACACCAAAATTTCACAAGCAACTTGATTGGAAAACCTTGGTTTTAGCCTCAGGATTGGACATTTAGAGTTGAGACTATAATCTATGTCAAAATCACAATAGCAAATTAATCTCGACCTATCCAATGCAAAAATGATGTGTGTGTGTGTGTAGAGATTCTAGTAAAGCATTATAAAATCATGAATTGATTCAATTCCCGACCCCTCTATGATCAAATATTTAATTTCTTCGCTCGTAAGATGTACACTCCAAAACTTTACTCTTTCCACTCTTATCGAAGATGTGA
Source organism: Olea europaea var. sylvestris (assembly GCF_002742605.1). NCBI lineage: Eukaryota > Viridiplantae > Streptophyta > Magnoliopsida > Lamiales > Oleaceae > Olea > Olea europaea. Next base: position 17,233 of record NW_019228842.1, read on the forward strand.
TATGAGGTTGAATTTTTTTAAAACATTAATCTTCGCCCGATCTAATTTGGTTTGATTTTACTAATTGTAGCTCAACACATTGACAAATGAGTATTCTCATTATTTTTTATTGCTTCAAATTTTGTGAATCAAATAAGCTAACAATCCCTTATCAAAAGTGTGATTCTCTCAAATAAGTATTTGGGCTTAATCAAGGCATATACCAATATTTTTTTTTTCTTTTATATACATATATATGTATTTTTTTATTACATTTCCTCATCTTTTGTGTGAACTCCTTTCTATTAAAACTTAGAGAGCTTTTGACAGATGACTCCCACGTCTGATGATCATAGGGCCCTAGGGTTGGAGGGATTGGACTTTGCTACTATTATAGAGGAGGATGCTAGTGAGCTAGAGAGACCATTTGGGGAAGATGAAATTAGGAAGGTGTTATTCAGCATGAATGATGATAAGGTACAAGACTATGGCTTCTCGTTCGCATTTTATAAGGCTTGTTGGGAGGTAGTGGAAATGGACATTACAAATGTTCTTACTTATTTTTTTGAGCATGCTAGGTTCATAGGAAATTCTAATACCACATTTAATATGCTGATTCCCAAGAAATCTGGAGTGGAGGACATTAAGGATTTTCACCCTATTAGCTTAGCCAGTGGGGTGTACAAGATTATTATGAAGGTTCTAGCGAATAGATTATAAGAGGTGCTGGGGAAAATGGTTCATAAGTTTCAGACCGCTTTGTGAAAGGGAGGTGAATCTTGGATGTTGTGCTTATGGAAAATGAATGCATTGATTTAAAGATTGTGCTTGAGACTCTTTCCTTACACTTTGAGTGATTCAGCTGAGGAATGGTTGGACATATTCTTCGCCTTATAGCATCACTACTTGGGATAGCCTAAGCAAGAAATTTTTGAACAAATACTTCCCACCAGAGAAGATTGCTAAGTTGAGGGATGATATCACTACATTCTCTTAATTTGATTTAGAGTGCTATTACAAGGCAATGGGAAGATAGAAAAAGTTTGCTTCAATAACATCCACAACATGGCCTATAGAAATGTCTTTAAATTCAGTACTTCTACATTGAGTTGAATCCAACTAGCAGGGCTAACGTTGTCTGTGCATGTGACCAATTATAAAAAAGACTGGAGATTAGGTTTATCATATAATGGAATATTTGGCGTACTCCAATACATTATGGCTGACTGAGAGATCGGGTGGAAAGAAAGCTATAGGGATCCATGAGGTTGACACATTGATAGCTATTTCAGCACAATTAGTGATACTAACTAAAAAGGTAGATGGTTAGACAATCAATCGAATAATGAATGGTGTTCAAGTAGTTGGGCCAAGAGTAAAACAATCTGCATTCCAATATATACAATATAGGTCGAAAAAATATCCCAATTTTTCCTGGAGCAATAATGAATCGTCTGAAGGTGCACCATATCAGAATGCAAGACTGGGTTTTCAGTACCCAAAAAAACTTGCATGGAAAGCATCTTTTACCAAAATGGTTGAGGTGTCAATGAAGTTCATGCAACAAACTTAGAAAAATTTTCAAGTGAAAGGGATTGCTATATAGAACTTGGAAATCAATTGTAACAAATTGCCAAAGCAATTTTAGAGAGACAGCCAAAGACCCTGCCAATGACATTGCAAACAATTACAAAGAGTGAGTGATGATAATAAATGTTGTGAAATATGAGGTTGGCACTTCACCAATCAAATTCACTCCAACTACACGGGAGAATGTGCCACATATCACATTCCCTTAAAGGCTTTGAGAAAACTAGAAGGAAAAATAGTTCAAGCAATTACTACACACAATGAGTACAACTTCTGAAAGTTATGGCTACGAGGCGGATGGTAAGTAATGAAAAGGTAGCTTCTACAAATGAGAGCATGTGGATCAATCTGAATAATCAGCAAAAATAATTCTAGATTAGAATTTAGACAATCCATAGGTTAAGGCAACCATTCCAATTGAAATGGATTTACCTCCAATCCCTTTTTTCCTTAAAGATTAAAAAAAAGCGCTAGAAGAACAATTTGCAAAGTCCTTAGACATATTTAGGAAGCTTCGTGTTGACATCCAATGAATTGAAGTCATATAAAAGATACTAAGCTACGTAAAATTTTTGAATGAGATCTTATCAAAGAGAAAAAGAAAAAAACTTACTGAATTTGAGACCATCAAGCTAAAAGATGAGTGTAGTGCTATTTTACAAAACAAATTACCTCATAAACTAAAAGATCCAGGAAGTCTAAAAATATCTTGCCCAACAAAAAATAATTCTACTTTAAGTTGTTTACGTAACTCCAGAGCAAGAATAAATTTAATGCTTCATCTGCCTACAAGAATTTAAGTTTGCAGGAACTAAGGGAAACTACTATTTCCTTACAACTAGTAGACATATAAATCAAATACCCTTGAGAAGTGGTTGAGAATGTGCTCATTAGAGTGAGCAAGTTCATATTCGTAGTTGAAATCATTGTCTTAGACGTAGAAGAAATTTGGAATACATCACTACTAATTTAGTCAATCCTTCCTATCAACAAGTTGGGCTATCATAGATTTTGAAGTAGGTGAACTGACGTTGCGAGTGGATGTTGAGCAAGAGAAGTTCAAAATCTTTACAACTATCGAGAACCATCCCATGAAGAGAATAATAGAATGGTTGAGGATGAAGAAACGAAATAGCATTTAAAGTGTCAACATGAAAAAGAGTTGGTGGAACAATTGGGAACCTCGAGGATAAAAGGAGCTCTTCAAGCATGGAGAATCTAAAAAGGAGTTGGCAATGCTGAACATTTTGATGAATATTTTTTCGATGAAATCCACTTTGAGCCACCATGATTAACTCCTCTACAAACACTAGCTAAAGACTTTAAATTAAGCGCTTATTGGAAGACAACCAAATTTTTTACCCTTTTATTTATTATGCTTTAAGTATTTACATTACATCTCATATTATGTTGCATCAATTTTAAGCTTGTTTTTATTCAAATAAAAGAATTATCTCATGTATATCAAGCCTAGAAGATAAAAGCATTTAGCAGTAGAAAAGCATGTGACGCGCTTTTTTAGTATTTCAAGAACATCAAAAAATTTGGTTAGCATACACACCACATTATATTTTTAAACTGTTTCTTAATTGTTATATTAATTTTCTTTCAACTTTCAATGATACATATATTTCAAATGAGGGAAAGCTTAACATGATAAGCAATGAAATAATTTGATCTAACAAGCTTATCTCTAATATCGGACAAAAATCTAGGAAATACCTTATTTCATTTCCTTTTCCACCCCCTTTATTTTGCAATATTACACACTAAGATATTGAGGGCAATGTCTAATTTATGTTTAGAGTGATAAAACATTGAGTTTTTAATTTTATTATTTGTGTGTGTTTGTGTGCTTATTGTTTATTATATATATATATATATAAATATTAGTTTGTTAGCTTGTATGAGTTAGGTAGCTTGTTCGAAAATGACGAATATATCTAAAATTATGGAGTTAATAATCCAAATGGTCACTAAACTTTGCAAAAGGTTTTCACGATATTACTGAACTTTAAAAATCACCTAACTTATCACTGAACTTTGCAAAATGTTTACATGAGGTCACTGAACTTTAAAATCACTCCATTCATTAATTAACTTTACAAAAATTTCCACAGGGTCACTGAACTTTGTAAAAGGTTTCCTAGGGGTTCATTAGATTAGTGATCCCTTAGGACACTTTTTTCAAATTATAGTGATAAATGAGATAATTTTTAAAGTTCATCGATGTAGTGACCCAAAAATTTTAAATTTGAATCGCTACCCAAAAATTATTAATAGAAATGTCAATTGTATTATAAACCACTTATGGCCCATAAATTTAAATTTCTAACTAGCACATCCTTAGAAGTCAAATGAAGTAGGATTTCTGCAACTAAATTTGTAAATTACATACTGTTAGAATATTTCCTCTTAAAATAATCAACTACTTAAATGTTATGAAAATCTCTATAGATAAAATAGAAATAGTATGCACAAAATATTAACTAACCATATTTTTATTTCTTACTCAATTTAAAATAATGATAATAAGGCATATTTTATTTATTCCTTTGCAGTGAGTAGAAATTTGGCATCAACTTCACAAATTTAATATTATTATTGTGGTTTCATTAATTAGACATGCATGTAAATGCTATTCAACCACCAATGTTTAAATCTCCAATTTTACGTGTTGGGCACCCAAGACAAATAAATGGAAAGTGATGTGACAATTGTTTTGACCATGTGTCATAATTCTGGGAAAATTTCAAATACTGCTGTCTAATAATACCACAGAAAAGTACAAAAATCCTTGACATGAATATGACAATAAAATCATAATCACCTACTTTTAAACAGGAAAATCAATAAAAGGAATAACAGTTAATTCAAATTTTATTTAAAATGCAACCCGCATATATTCCTATGCAAATAAACACGCACGAGAATTTAATGATAAATAAATGTCTATTGCAATAAACTTAAAAGAAATAAAATTTTGTTCTAAAATTTTAGATTTTTGTCCAGCGGAACGAGGCACAACCACATCATCGAACCACCACGCTCCAACACGACCCGATCTAACCTGTGAGGTGTAGGGAAGAAGGTGAGTACATGGGAATAATCAGTATGATATAAAATTTAATGGTACGATCCAGAATAATAATTTTAAACATGTGTCAGAATGTAATGGCGTCTCATATCTTTAAATCCGGTAAGAGCTCATTTCATATCATATCATTTCATTGTATCGGAATGACCATATCATTCACATCATATCATTTCATATCATAATTTTAACTTTCATGAGTACAAAAATTCATATATATATTGTGTCGTTCCGATCATGTGAAAATGATTTTATATACATAGGCAATTTGTGTATTGAGAGGATATGTGTGAGTGAAATGTGGTTATGGATGAGTATTGGGAACTGAAATTTTGATTAAGTCTTGTCATTCAAAAATCAAAATCAGCACATTTCCCTACATGTGTGTCATTCCCATTTAATTCAAAGTTCTAGTTGAGAAAAAAAATGCACAAAGATAAAAACAAAGTTGGTTTTTAACCACTAGTCGCATGGCTTCCCATAACTCTCTCTCTCTCTCTCTCTCTCACTTCTTTTCTCTTACACACACACACACATCAACAACCTACCAAGAATCTTCCTCCATTCACGTGACTTGAGGGAAAATTTAAATTCATTAAATAATCAATTAAATATAATTTCAACCTATATCTTTCAACCTCGATAACTTGGGCCCGCTAATCCAAATTAACCTTTTCTCCAGCCTAACATGCATGATTAATTACGATTTATCTAATGAACCCAATATTTATATACTTATTATCGCTCCGTTAATATCTACATTTTATCTCAAATAAAATTGAAATTTACTTTACATATACTTTAGTTCTTAAACTTTCAAAACATTTAAAATATAGTATACAAAAATTAAATTTCATTCTACCAAAATTTTCGGGACATTATAATTGATCCTAAGGAAACCTTTTACAGAGTTTAGTGACCCCGTGAAAACCTTTTGCAAAGTTTAGTGTTGACTTGGATAATTTTTAAAGTTCAGTGATCCCGTGAAATTTTTTTGCAAAGTTCAGTGACGATTTGGGTTATTAATTCAAAATTACTTGTTAATTTATGAATTGTGAATATGTTACGTGCTTAGATAGATGCTTCTTCTTGTAAAACATAATACATTTGTGCACAAGAATTAAGTTTGACATTTTGAAGTAATATGAGTTGATTCATTTGCCTGATTGGTTGAAATAGAAGAAATTAGATGCTAAAACCAAAAAGTAAAAGTATAAAAATTACTATGTTATCATTCTTAGACCAAATTTAGCATTGTTGGAGGGTGATTTAACTGTTGGAAAAATATAAGGATATTAAATGAAGATTTCATGTTTTTAAATTCTTGTGTGGATTGTCTAAAATCAATATGATGAACTTAGGTGAATATCTTAAGATAGAGGTTCTTTTTTCTTGAATGATTGATTAATGAGGGGCATTGCACTAATTATGATAGCCTCATTGTAAAACATCTCTTCATAGCCTTTATATCTCGAGTAATAAAGTCTACAAGGGTATCTAAAAACTTGGTGTTCTATAACCATTTGACTTGGGAGTTATCGATCGAGAGCTTGCTACAAGGGCTATTTAGAAAGCTTACTGAAGATAAATCCACATATGAAAAAAAAGAAGCAGCAAATCTGCAAAAGCAAGTGCATGAAACAAAGTTGGTTTTTAACCACTAGTCACATGGCTTCCCATAACTCTCTCTCTCTCTCTTTCTCTTATATACATCCATAATCTACCAATAATCTTCCTCCTTTCGCGTGACTTGAGGGAAAATTTAAATTCATTAAATTGTCAATCAAATATAATTTAAAGCTATATATATCAACCTCGATAACTTGGGCTCCGCAAATCCGAATTAACTTTTTCTCGAGCTTAACATGCATGATTAATTACGATCTATCTAACGAGTCCAATATTCATATACTTATTATCGCTCCGTTAATATCTACATTTTCTCCCAAATAAAATTGAAATTTACTTTACATATACTTTAGTCTCTAAACTTTCAAAACATTTAAATAATAGCATACAAAAATTAAATTCCATTCTACCAAAATTTTCAGGATATTATAACCTCCCCTCCTTAAAATATTTTCGTCATCGAAAATTTACTTTGGCTAATCGAAGAGCTATGGATACTTGGTTCTCAGCTCTTCTTCCTTCTCCCATGTTGACTTTTCTCGTCCATGATTTAGCCATTACACTATGACTAGGGAAACTTCTTTGTTTCTGAGTTGATGTACTTTTCTATCCAGAATCATTGTTAGGATTTCTTCATATGATAGATCTTTTTGTACCTCTAAGGCTTGATAACTTACCACGTGATTAGGATCATGGACATATTTTCTGAGCATCGAAACATGGAACATATTATGCACTACTGCAAGTTCAGGTGGTAAGGTAAGTCGGTATGCCACAACAACAATCCTTTCAAGGATCTCAAAAGGTCCAATAAATCGTGGTCTCAACTTTCCCTTCTTACCAAATCTCAATACACTCTTCATGGGTGCTGCTTTAAGAAAAACTTTGTCGCCTACACTAAATTTCAAATCCTTTCTTCTACCATCTGCATAACTTTTTTGTCGGTCTTGTGCTGTCTTTATTCTGGCTCTAATCTTGTCAACTGCCTCAACTGTTCGTTCAATGATTTCAGGACCCAAAATTCTATTTTCTCCGACCTCATCCCAATGGATAGGAGATCTGTACTTCCTACCATAAAGAGCTTCATATGGGGCCATACCTATAGTGGCCTTGAAACTATTATTGTAAGCAAAACTCCACTAAAGGCAGGTATGTCTCCCAACTTCCTCCAAGATCCAAAACACATGTTCTTAACATATCTTCCAGAGTTTGAATGGTTCTTTTTAATTGTCCATCCGTCTGAGGATGATAAGTAGTTCTAAACTTTAGTTTCGTCCTCATGGCTGTCTGCAAACTTTTCTAAAATTTATATGTGAGGCTCAGGTCTTTATCTGAAACAATGGTGACTGGAACTCCATGCAATCTGACTATTTCTTTGATGTATAACTATGCTAGCTGTTCTATGTTGAAGCTTACTTTGATTGGTAGAAAATGGGTTGACTTCGTCGGACGATCTACCACTACCCAAATGGCATTGTGACCTTTTACTGACCTCAGGAGGCTTACCACAAAGTCCATTGTTATGCGTTCCCACTTCCATTCTGGAATATCCAATGATTTCAGTAGTCCTGATGACCTTTGATGTTCTGTCTTGACCTGTTGACACATAATACATTTTTCAATGAATAGACCAATTCCTCTCTTCATGTTTCTCCACCAAAATGTATCTTGAAGATCTTGATACATTTTCGTACGACTTGGATGTGCCGAGTATGGGGTAGAGTGAGTCTCTTCCAATATCTCCTTTTTTATACTTTCATCCTTAGGTACACATTACCTTCCTTTGAAAGTCAGTGCATTATCTGCATATATTTCAAACCCTATACGTTTGTTTGAACCAATCTCGGTCTTTAACTTCTGTAGAAACGGATCCTTATCTAGCGATTCCTTAATTTGATCTCGAAGTGTAGGTTGAATCATGAATGCTTTAAACATCGCTGTAGTCTGAGTTGGTGGTGTGATAACTTCCAATCTTAGTTTCTCAAAGTCCCTTATCAAGTATTCTTACAACGTGGGTAGAACTGCTAACTGTGATCATGTCTTTTGGCTTATGACATCTGCAACTAAGTTAGCCTTACCCGGATGTTAATGAATTGTTCGGTCATAATCTTTCACTAATTCCAACCATCTTCTCTGTCTCATATTTAGTTTTTTCTGTGTGAAGAAGTATTTAAAACTCTTGTAGTCTGTATAAATTTAGCACTTCCCACCATAGAGATAATGACGCCACATCTTTAAGGCGTGAACTACTGCTGCAAGTTCCAAGTCATGCGTTGGATGGTTTTGTTCATACTGCTTCAATTGTCTTGAAGCATAAGCAAAAATTTTTTTATGCTGCATAAGTACACAACCCAAACCCTACTTGGAGGCATCGCTGTAAATCACAAATCCCTCTGAACCTTCAGGTATCGTTAATACAGGAGCTGAAACTAGTCTCTGCTTGAGTTCTTGAAAACATTTTTCACATTTTTTCCGTCTACTGAAACTTCACACCCTTTCTTGTCAGCTGAGTCATTGGCCTTGTCATTCTTGAGAAGCCTTCAATGAATCTTCTATAATAACCAACCAATCCCAATACATTGCGGAGTTCATCCACACTGCTCGGCCCTGGCCACTTCGTTACTGCTTTCACTTTAGCAAAGTCTACTTCGATTCTTTGGGCGGTAACCACGTGACCAAGGAAACCTAAGTGATCAAACCAAAATTCACACTTCTTGAACCTGGCATATAATTTCTCATTCCTCAAAGTTTCAACTACTACTTGGAGTTATTCCTCATGTTGTTTCTTGGCTTTGAAGTACACGAGTATCTCATCAATAAATACTATGACAAATTGATCTAAGTATTGATGAAACACTCTATTCATGAGATCCATAAATACAGCTGGAGCATTGGTCAAACCAAAAGGCATGACAGTGAATTCATAATGCCCATAACGAGTCCTAAAAGCAGTCTTCGGTAAGCTTGCCCTGATTTTCATACCCTGATCTCAAGTCAATCTTTGAAAATACTGTAGCACCCCTTAACTAGTCAAATAAATCTTTGATTCTTGGCAGCGGGTATTTGTTTTTGATGGTCAAATAGTTTCATTCCCGGTAGTCAATGTACATCCTCATACTTTCATCATTCTTCTTCACAAAAAGTATAGGAGCGCCCCAAGGAGATACACTTGGTCGAATGAAGCCTTTCTCCAGCAACTCTTCTAATTGCAACTTCAATTCTTGAATTTCCTTTAGCACCATTCGGTACAGGGCCTTGGATACTGGTGCTGCTCCAGGAACAAAATCAATTGTAAATTCCACTTGTCTATCTCGTGGAATACCTAGTAATTCTTCTGGAAATATGTCTGCAAAGTTTCGAATGGCGTTAATATTGTTAACAGTAGTTTCTATATGTTGGGGACTGGTGATATTAACTAGAAATCCTTGACATGACTCCTTTCTCAACATCTTTTCCACTTGAATAGCCGATACTAAACGAGGCGAAGACTTGAACTTTGCTCCAAAGAAATGAAATTCTTCCTCTCTTAGTCTGTGAAACAATATTTCTTTCTCGTGACATCGAATGGTTTCATGAGTAAGTCCCAACCAATCCATGCCTAAAATAACATCAAAATCTTTCATCTCCAAAAGGTATAAGTCCGCTTGTAATATTTTCTCAGCAATCTCTAACTTCATAGCCTTAGTCATCTGATTTTCACAAAGAGTTCTTCCTGAAGGGATGCTAACCTCTAATTCATAATTCATTTTCACACATGTAAAGTTTGACCTAGCGACGAAGGATACAGAGATAAAAGAACTTGTAGCCCCAGAGTCAAAAAGTACGTAAGCAGGTACATAAGATAATAACAGAATACCTATTTTCGTAAATATAATGTTAGACTAGCAACCCAGTGACATAGATAAAATAATGTATAGTCCTAGGTAAAAGAACATAAGCATGTATGTTGAAAATAATAATAGTAAAATACCTGCTATCACATTCGGATCCTGCTTCGCCTCATGGTGATTTAATACAAAAACCCAGGCCTTTCCTTTCCTATTCTTGTCCTGATCATCATCCTTCTTTTGTGGAGGCCCTGTACAGCTGAGAGCAATGTGTCCTGGCTTACCACACCGGAAACACATGTTCTTTCCAAGTAAACATTCACCCCTGTGGAGTTTATTACACTTAGGACATGGTGTAATACTCCCACTCGTCCCACCAATATGAACTCCTGTGCTTGGCCTTTTATTATGCCAGTTACGTCTGTTCTTGTTCTAATCACTCCACTTTCTTTTTCCCAAAGACTTCTTGCTCTACTGGGCATACTGTCCAAATGTGGCCCTCTGATATGAAATAGCATGAGCCCTCTCCAACATTTCACGATATGAGGTAAAACGATGGGACATAATGATCATGCCAATTTCTGGGCGCAATCCATTTTCGAACCTCCTAATCTTCTTAACTTCAATATCCACCAAATGTGGGGCATATCTTGAGATCTGCTCAAACTGCCTCTCATAATCAGTAAGCAACATGTCCCACTGTCTGAGTCGCAGAAACTCTAATTCCTTGAAGTCTCTCAAAGCTTGTGGAAAATATTTTGCCATCGCTTCATCCTTAAACTGCTCCCAAGTCAAGTTACGTTGCTGTTCTTCCGTCGTAGTGTATGAGACAGATTCCCACCAGTGACTAGCTGCTCCAACAAACATAAATTCTACGCATAGTACTTTCTGTGCATCGTACAGGCGATGTCTCGAAAGATGCAAATCCACTCCTCAACAGCCAGTGGGGTGGAACCACCATTGAAAGTCAGAGGCTTATACCTACGAAACTGCTCAACCACTGAAACGGCTCCCAGGACAAATGGAGGTGCACTTTGTTATGGCGATGCATTTTGTGGCGACGATGCTTAGCTCTATCTGCTCAGTTCTTGTATCGCTCGTAGTAAATTGCGCATCAAGTTCACGTAAGTAGGTGGTGCCATTTTCTAAAATTTATTTTGAAGTTTTCGGTCACATTCCAGTACTAAGTCTAACAAGTTATACTTATTTTATTGTATGCACATCATAAATTTAACAAGAAAAATAACCTTAAAATTTTAAAGATATACAATTTAAAATTATGCAAAATGTCTAAGTACATTTATCTTCTTACCCCTTTACATACCTTAGGGTCGTCGGAGGGTGGTCGATTGGTGGTCATTGAGTGCCAAAGACCATTCATTTATTTAATAACTTTAAAATTATCATTATCGTTAAATTCATAAATTTACTGAAAAATATTAACCTTTAACAAATATTACGCAAGGAAACGAATAAACAAATAAACATTTTATTATACGTAACATTTAAAACGTGTAAAATCCAATGTTTTTATATATCATCAAAATTTATTATTATTATTATTATTATTATTATTATTATTATTATTATTATTATATTTATTTACATGGGGATTATATCGAAATCTTAGCTACTAGAAAAATATCATATACTAGTGCATGACTATTATAAAATTTCACCCATTTGAAAAAAATTTAGTAACTAAATAATTTAGTGATTATTGTGGCTAGATATAAAATTTATTCTAAGGAAAGTATTTTTAAAAAGTCTACAAATATAAATATATACACACATAAACTATTTAAACAATCACAATTTTTTTAAGACTGTTCACGTCCCAGAATTTTTTTTTTTAATTATGAGAATATACATGGGTCTACAGGAAATTAAACCTATGCTCTGATACCAAACTGTAGTGACCCAAAAATTTTAAATTTGAATCGCTACCGAAAAAGTATTTATAGAAATGTCAATTATATTTTAAACAACTTATGGCTCATAAATTTAAATTTCTAACTAGCACATCCTTAGAAGTCAAATAAAGTAGGATTTTCGGCAACTAAATTTGTAAATTTTATACCGTTAGAATATTTTCTCTTGAAATAATCAACTACTTAAATGTTATGAAAATCTCTATAGATAAAATAGAAATAGTATGCACAAAATATTAACTAACCATATTTTTATTTGTTACTCAATTTAAAATAATGATAATAAGGCATATTTTATTTATTCCTTTTCAGTGAGTAGAAATATGGCATCAACTTCACAAATTTAATATTATTATTGTGGTTTCATTAATTAGACATGCATGTAAATGCTATTCAACCACCAATGTGTAAATCTCCAATTTTGCGTGTTGGGCACCCAAGACAAACAAATGGAAAGTGATGTGACGATTGTTTTGACCATGTGTCATAATTCTGGGAAAATTTCAAATACTGCTAGCTAATAATACTATAGAAAAGTACAAAAATCCTTGACATGAATATGAGAATAAAATCATAATCAACTACTTTTAAATAGGAAAATCGATAAAAGGAATAACATTTAATTCAAATTTTATTTAAAATGTAGCCCGCATATATTCCTATGCAAATAAACACGCACGAGAATTTAATAATAAATAAATGTCTATTGCGATAAACTTAAAATAAATAAAACTATGTGCTAAAATTTTAGATTTTTGTCTAGCAAAACGAGGCACAACCACATCATTGAACCACCATACTCCAACACGATTCGATCTAACCTGTGAGTGTAGGAAAAAATGTGAGTACGTGGGAATGCTTAGTAGAATATAAAATTTTAATGGTGCGATCCAGAATAATAATTTCAAACACGTGTCAAAATATAATACCGTCTCATACCTTTAAATCTTATGAGAGCTCATATCATATCATATCACTTCATTGTACCGGAATGATCATATTATTCACATCATATCATAATTTTAACTTTTATGAGTACAAAAATTCATCATCATGTAAAAAAATAATTAAACGGGACATAAAAAAAAAAACATTGCACCTCGCATCCTACCTTGTTAACTTGCTTTAATTTTGGAAGACAAAACAAAAGAATTCACGTTCCAATAATCCTTTTCTCTACCCCTGCTTACGTGTTGTGCATGTTTGTGTGTGTGTGTGTGTCTATATATATATATATATATATTGTCATTCCTATATATATATATATATATATATATATATATATTGTCATTCCTGTCATGTGAAATAGATTTTATATACATAGGAAATTTGTGTATTGTGAGGAAACGTGTGAGAGTGAAATGATGTTATGGATGAGTATCTGGAACTGAAATTTTGACTAAATCTTGTCATTCAAAAATCAAAATTAGCACATTTCCCTACACGTGTGTCATTCCCATTTAATTCAAAGTTCTAGTTAAGAAAAAAAATGGATAAAGATAAAAACAAAGTTGGTTTTTAACCACTAGTCACATGGCTTCCCATAACTCTCTCTCTCTCTCTTTCTACACACACACACACACACACACACATCAACAACCTACCAAGAATCTTCCTCCATTCACGTGACTTGAGGAAAAATTTAAATTCATTAAATAATCAATTAAATATAATTTAAAGCTATATCTTTCAACCTCGATAACATGGAATCCGCTAATCCAAATTAACTTTTTCTCGAACCTAACATGCATGATTAATTACGATCTATCTAACGAGCCCAATATTCATATATTTATTATCGCTCCGTCAAAATCTACTTTTTATCCCAAATAAAATTGAAATTTACTTTACATATACTTTAGTTCCTAAACTTTCAAAACATTTAAAATACAACATACAAAAATTAAATTTCATTCTATCAAAATTTTCGGGACATTATAATTGATCCCATAGAAACATTTTACAAAGTTCTGTGACTCCATGAATTTTTTTTTTTTGGCAAAGTTTAGTGTTCACTTAGATAATTTTTAAAGTTCAGTGATCTGAAATTTTTATGCAAAATTCTGTAACGATTTAGGTTATTAACTCAAATTTACTTGTTGATTTATGAATTGTGAATATGTTACGTGCTTAGATTAATAGATGCTTCTTCATGTAAAACTTAATACTATTTGTGCACATTAATTAAGTTTGACATTGTGAAGTAATGAGTTGATTCATTTGCTTGATTGGTTGAAATAGTAGAAATTAGATACTAAAACCAAAAAATAAAAAATAAAAAATACAACTTTATCATCCTTAGACCAAATTTAGCATTGTTGGAGGGTGATTTAACTGTTGTAAAAATATAAGGATATTAAATGAAGATTTCATGTACTTAAATTCTTGTGTGCATTGTCTAAAATCAATGTGATGAACTTAGTTGAATGTCTTAAGATAGAGGTCCTTTTTTCTTGAATGAGTGATTAATGAGGGGCATTGCAATAATCATGATAGCCTCATTGTAAAACATCTCTTCATAGCCTTTATGTCTCGAGTAAGAAAGTCTACAAGGGCATCTAAAAACTTGGTGTTCTATAACCATTTGACTTGGGAGTTATCAATCGAAAGCTTGCTACAAGGGCTATTTAAAAAGCTTACTGAAGATGAATTCGCACATGAAAAAAAAGAGAAGGAAATATGAAAAAGCAAGTGCATGAAATAGAGGCTCTAACCAATGATTGCCAGTTCCTAAGCTCTGGACTAAAGATATACTGCATAACTTGGTTAAGCTTTGTGGTGAATGCAGTTAGGTTTGGGCAATTTGTGCCATATTTTCAACTTGAACTGAATTTTTTTTTCAAATTAAATCAAACCTTTTTATTTTTCAAACCAAACTAAGCCATTATTTAAGGTGTCTTTAGGTTTTAATCCCCGGTTTATCTATCGACATTATATTAATATAAGAAAGTTAACATATAAGTTTAAACGAAAACTAATACTATTAAATGTTAATTACATTTATATTTGTCGAAAATTCGAAAAACAAGCAAAAAGGCAAAAATGTAGTAGCAAGTTAGCATCTTGAAACATTCCAAAAGCTTTCTACACTCAAATTTTTACAGGCAACAATATAGAACAGCAACATCCTTTTAGGCTTCATAGATATTGTGTTCTAACCTCTCATTTGATAATAAATGCATCAATATCCCCTGTCTGAAGTTTGTAAATAAAGATATAACGGCAAACACGTTCTACCATAATTTTGAGATATATTTCTAATTACTCCATTAATATTTATAGTCAAAAAATTAAGTTCAACTCCAACGGAAGAATCTCCTACAAACTTTAATAATACGCCTATATTTTCATGTAAAAATGAACAAAAAGTCAACTTCTAATGTGTGCACATACAAGTTAAATATACATATCTGCATACACATTGAACACATACAAGCATATAGACAAATTGGGAATGACTATTCCAGCCACCAAACTAGGTTACAGCTTCAACAAATCTTTCACGGAGCTCCAAAAATCATGATTTTGTTGCCTTAGGTTAGAGGTTCTAAAGCTTTTTTTGTTCATTTAACATGAATTGGGGGTCATTTTAGTTTAGTTTAGATATCGAGCTATGACATGTGCAGTGTAAAGAAGAACAAATGATAAAGAAGGACAGATGTTCTGCTGTAAGAAAAATACTTTGTGTATTACAATTGTTTGGCTTTTGTACACAAATTGCAATGAGGGCAGCAAACTATATATATACATAAACCAAAAAAGCTATACTAGGAAGCCTATTAATAGTGAATCAATATACAAGGAATAACAGCAAATTTACAGCAACCGTGTCCATGATTTGTGGCTGTAGACTGGTTGATTATCCATGATTTTAGAGATGAGATTAACAGTCCATGATTTGCTCCTGTAGATTGGTAGTCTGACCAAGATTATAGGGCTAAGATCAAGGATCCTTTTCACGCCCCTGCAAGACGGTGCTTCCATTGGCAACACCGATCTTGGTGCGAAGCTCTTGAAATCGAGTCTTTGAAAGAGCCTTCGTCATGAGATCCGCAAGTTGATCACGGGTAGATATATGAGATACATTGAGCAGGCCTTTGTTAACATAGTCCCGAACAAAATGAATATGAATGGCAATATGCTTCATGCGGGAATGTTGAATAGGATTTAAGCTGAGCTGAGTGGCACCAATATTGTCACAGTATAATTTTGGTACAGCAGGGAGAGTCACCTGTAGTTCTTGAAAGAGGGAAGTAAGCCATGCTATTTCCGAAGCAATAGTCGCAAGAGCACGATATTCAGCTTCGATGGAGGAGCGCGCAACAGCGCGCTGTTTTCGTGTGCTCCAGGATATAGGATTGTTGGTAAGATAAATGATGTAGGCTGAAGTGGAAGTTCGGTCATCCATATTGCCTGCCCAATCAGCATCGGAGTATGCAGTGAGATGAAGACCTTTAGTTTTGCGAAGCCGTAGACCATGATAAAGAGTCGCTTTGAGGTATCGCAATAACCGTTTAGCTGCTGTCCAATGTGTCACCGTTGGTCTATGCATAAATTGAGCAAGGCGAGGAATCGGGAAGGCAATGTCAGGTCTCGTAAGAGATAGATATTGAAGTGAACCAATAATTCGACGATACTCCGTGCAATCAACAGAGGTTGTGCCATCATCTAGGCGGAGAACATCAGAGGTAGACATTGGGGCAAAATCTCTTTCGCATTGTCAAGGCCTGTTTTAGAGAGTAATTCCCTAATATACTTATACTGAGATAAAAATATACCGTCTGTGGTGGGGACAACTTCAACACCCAAAAAGAAACTTAATGGGCCAAGATCTTTGAGAGAAAAGGCCTTGCCCAAAGAAGTGACAACCTGCTGGATAAAAGTGCTGGAATTTCCTATAAGAATGAGATCATCCACATAAATGAGAAAATATGCAATTAGATCATCCATATGATATATAAATAAGGAGGAGTCAGCTTTAGATTGAGAAAACCCCATTTTTGTGAGACAATCACTTAATGCATGATACCAAGCCCGCGGGGCTTGTTTGAGTCCATAGAGAGAGTGATGAAGCTTGCATATATGATGAGGTGCATCGAGGTCAACAAAACCAGCTGGTTGTGCCATGTAAACTTCCTCAGTCAAAGTGCCATGGAGAAATGCATTGTTGACATCTAGTTGATGAAGAGGCCAACCCCTAGACACGACAAGAGTAAGTATCGCACGGATTGTAGCTGGTTTGACTACAGGAGAAAAAGTTTCTTTATAATCCAAGCCAGGTCGTTGGTGGAACCCTTTAACCACTAATCTGGCCTTATAACGATCAATATTGCCATCTGGTTTTCGCTTGATGTGATACACCCATTTGCAACAAATGGGATTATGATGAGGAAGTTTCTCGACAAGGGTCCAAGTTCCATGTTTCAATAGGGAAGTGAATTCCTCACTCATAGCCTGGCACCAAAGAGGATCCTTCATGGCCTGTGATACACAAGTGGGCTCAAGAGCAGGTAGCAGTGAATGTTTAGACACTTGGTATATCTGCTTGGGTTGGTAGATATTATTCATAGCTCGTGTAATCATGCCATGAGTACGGACCGGTGCAGCAGGTTCTGATGGGCCAGATGTAGCACTTGGGTTACTATCCAGAGAAGTGGCTAATGTAGTTTGTGAAGGACTCGAATCCAAGGGCTGCTGCTGAGAGTGATGTGAACGAGTTGGGTTTGGGGAGGACTCAACAACAGGATTAGAGGATAGGTTGGGCATATCTATTGGAATAATAGATAGGTGGGGCGAGACCACAGTGGGTGGACTCGTGTGGATAGGCTCAGAAGGTGGCTTTAAGCAGAGAGAGGGGAATTCATTTTTGGTGAATTGTACATGGCGGGAATGATAAAGTCGAGATGTTGCTAAATCTAAACACTTATATGCACTCTAAGAGGTAGAGTATCCAAGAAAAATACAGGCACGAGATTTGGAGTCTAGCTTATGACCAGTATAGGGTTTAAGCCAAGGAAAACATAAGCAACCAAATGTCCGTAATTTGAGATAATTTGGTGATGTCCCAAACAAACGTTCATAAGGTGAACTATATTTTAGGGCTAGGGATGGGAGTCTATTGATGAGGTACACAGCTGTTTGAAAAGCATAAGGCCAATATGTAGTGGGTAAGGCAGCTTGCGTAAGGAGGGTCATTCTGGTTTCAACAATATGTCGATGTCGTCTCTCTGAGATGCCATTATGTTGGGGTGTGTGAGGTGGAGTGGTAAGGTGGTTGATCCCATGATTTAGAAAATATGTCTTTAACTTGATATATTCACCACCATTAACTGAGTAGAAATTTTTAATTGGACGATCAAATTGCTTTTCCATCACAGGTTTTAGGTGAGTGAAAATTTGATAGACATCAGATTTTTGGTGCATGGGAAAAAACCAACAGTAGCGAGTATAGTGGTCAATAAAGATTACATAATAGCGATATCCATCAGAGGATTGAATTTGTCTGGGACCCCAAACATCGGAAAAAATATATTCAAGAGGATTATGACTTACAATGGAGCTAGTACCAAAAGGTAATTTATGACTTTTATTGAGACGACATGAGGTACAATTATTCGGTGGAACAGAATTACGTAAAGGAAGCGAAAATTGTTTAAAAATGTGAGAAATAATTTTCTGAGCAGGATGACCCAAACGACGATGCCAAGTGTCGGTGGAGGTACGCTCACCCATATTGGCAATAATTGATGACTGTGTTTTGGCTAGAGGCGGAAGAGGATGGACACCATTTTCACAATCACCGCGTAGCAGTATCGCCCACGTGGTCCGATCCTTCACAAAAAAATAATCAGGATGAAATTCAATTAGTACATTATTGGACTTGGTAAAATGATGCACAGATATGAGATTCTTATGCATTTCAGGAACACATAAAGTATTGGTAATATGAAATGAACGCGAGGGATAAGAGAGGCCAAGAGAGCTAACATGAGTAACTGATAAACCTTTACCATCACCAATTACTACTTCATCAGTGCCATCATATTCAGAGTGGATGGAGAGGTTAGACAAATCAGATGTGATGTTGTGAGAAGCACCAGAGTCAACCAACCATTTCTTGTCTTTTGCAAGTGATTTACGAACGAAGTTGGCCGCACCAGAGGTCGAGGTAGATAGCTTTGGACAAGATTTAGCAGTGTGGCCAAGAGTATCACAATATTGGCACTTGGGCTTGCGAAAACCATCACGGGATGAGTGGAGTCGGGTCTGACTTGATGAAGTGCCTCGAGTGAAGTTTTTACGATGACCACGATAGGTGAAATTGCCACGTGTTGCTGGGTTTGCTGTAACAATCAGCGTATTGGTGGCAGATTCAAGGCGCTTGAGATATGTCTCATGACCAAATAACATGTCTTGCAATTCTTCGAATGTCAAGGAAGTGGTGCGAGTGCGGATAGGAGCAACAATGTCACGATAATTAGGACCTAGTCCATGCAAGACATAGAGTGTAATATCATCATCAGATAGAGGAGTATCAATGAAAGCCAATTCATCCACAATGCATTTGATACTGTGGAGATAGTCAGTAATGGGTTTGTCACGACGTTGCATGAGAGTGAGTGCCTCTTTAAGTTGCATGAAGCGTGTTCGTGACTTGTTGGCATACAAGCGAGAAAGCTTGTCCCAAGCGTCACGGGAGGTTTTTGCCGAAGCAATAAGAGGAGCAATTTGTTCTGAAACAGAAGCCAAGATGGCATTCAAGAGAAGCTGATCCTGTCTAAACCAGCGAGTATAGGCAGCAACATCATTTGCCGAAGTGGTTTTGGTGGGTACAGCTGGACATGGGAGGGTTCCATCAAGATACCCCATAATACCATACCCAAAGAGGAGGGAAGAGAAAATAGCACGCCAGGTTGGGTAGCTGGAGGTGGTGAAGCGCTGTAATTGGCTAGTGTTTATGGAGATTAAATGTTGTTCAGAAGTCTGACCACTAGTGGGGTGAGAGACAACCGGAGAAGTCATGGCGGAAGCGGACGGATCGTACTCGTTAGAGTCAAAACGCTCTGATGCCATAAAGAAGAACAAATGATAAAGAAGGACAGATGTTCTGCTGTAAGAAAAATACTTTGTGTATTACAATTGTTTGGTTTTTGTACACAAATTGCAATGAGGGCAGCAAACTATATATATACATAAACCAAAAAAGCTATACTAGGAAGCCTATTAATAGTGAATCAATATACAAGGAATAGCAGCAAATTTAAAGCAACCGTGTCCATGATTTGTGGCTGTAGACTGGTTGATTATCCATGATTTTAGAGATGAGATTAACAGTCCATGATTTGCTCCTGTAGATTGGTAGTCTGACAAAGATTATAGGGCTAAGATCAATGATCCTTTTCACAGTGGACTTGTAAAATCGTAGGATAGTAATAATAATGATGAACCCGATTTACTTTATATGATTATTTCAATGGACTAATTATAATTTGTATTGCTAAATCTTGTAAAAATCATGGGTACGCATGGGCCCAAACCAATGAGTTCGATTCGGTTTGCGATTTTGTAGTTTTTGTGCAACCCTCATTGAGCAAAACGCTTGTTTAGAAGAATTTGATTTTTTTAAGGGATTATTAGCTGAGTAAAATCTTGGATGTTGAAGCAATAAAAAATTTGAAGAATTCTTATTTGTTGAAGTGTTTACTTGCAATTAATAAGATTGATTTAAAGTAGACAAGGTGAGGAATAATATAATTCAACTTTAGATTACACCTTAGGAAAAGAGCAAGTCTTGGATGTATGAATCTTACGAGTTCAAAAAGTGCAAATTTAGCCATTGAGAATCGAGAATTAAAACAACTTGAAAATTTTATATTGTTATAATTAATTCTTCACAAATACATCAATTTTGCATTGGAGAAGTTGATGTTGATCTGGCATTGTGACCTTTAAGCCATGTATAGATTTAATACAATGATTCGAATCTTGACACAAAATGGAAGATTATCTAACCAAAAATTTTTGCATGTTTGTTTATTTATTAAATTACGGGATGATTTTGTTTGAAGACAACTAAATGTTTAAGTTGGGGGTGTTCGATAAGTGTATTTTGTACAATTATTCGATCTTAAAATATTAATATTTCATTGTTCGTTTGATTTAATTAGCCTAGTTTATTAGGTAAAACTCGATGATTGAACGTGAAATTAAAAGAAAGAAAACAAAAATGGCAAAAATGATGAAATATAAAGTTTGGGGACAAATTTGCAATGTTGAAATAGTTATTTAGTACTACAAAGTAAAGAATTTCGATTGGATGAAATTGAAAGTTTGACTGAATTTTCAAGAAAACATGATTTAAAGACCGGAGAAACTAGTTTGAGGACAAACGGCAAATGGCTAAAGTGCGTGCCAGCAAAATGAGCCGCTCTATGGCATCTATAATAGATGAACCTATGGTTCAATGACCAACCAGCACGGACATGAGCCTGGATACTGTTTGGGTGCACGGTTATAATTGAAGGGCTAGCGTTACAGATTCCATTTTTTACTGTATATGATTATTTCAATGGACTAATTGTAATTTGTATTGCTAAATCATGTAAAAATCATGGGTGCGCGTGGGTCCAAACCAATGAGTTCGATTCGTTTTGCGATTTTGTAATTTTTTGTGCAACCCTCGTTGAGCCAAATGCTTTTTTAGGAGAATTTGACTTTTTGTTAAGGGATTATTAGCTGAGTTAAGTCTTGGATGTTGAAGCAATAAAAAATTTGAAGAATTCTTATTTGTTGAAGTGTTTACTTGCAATTAATGAGATCGATCTAAAGTAGACTGGGTGAGGAATACTATAAAAATTCAACTTTAGATTACACCTTGGGAAAAGAGCAATTCTGGATGTATGAATCTTACGAGTAAAAAAAGTGCAAATTTGACCATTGAGAATCGAGAATTAAAACAACTTGAAAATTTTATATTGTTATAATTAATTCTTCACAAATACATCAATTTTGCATTAGAGAAGTTAATGTTGATCTGGCATTGTGACCTTTAATCTATGTATAGATTTAATACAATGATTCGAATCTTGAAACAAAATGGAAGATTATCTAACCAAAAAATTTTGCATGTTTATTTATTTATTAAATTACGGGATGATTTTGTTTAAAGACAACTAAATGTTTAAGTCGGGGGTGTTCGATAAGTGTATTTTGTACAATTATTCGATCTTAAAATATCAATATTTCGTAGTTCGTTTGATTTAATTAGCCTAGTTTATTAGGTAAAATTCGATGATTGAACGTGAAATTAAAAGAAAGAAACAAAAAAATGGCAAAAATAATGAAATATAAAGTTTGGGGACAAATTTGCAACGTTGAAATAGTTATTTAGTACTACAAAATGAAGAATGAAGATTTTTTGGTTTCGATTGGATGAAATTGAAAGTTTGACTGAGTTTGCAAGAAAACATGATTTAAAGACCGGAGAAACTAGTTCGAGGACCAACGGCAGATGGCTGCAGCGCGTGCCAGCAAACTGAGCCGCTCTGTGGCATCTGTAATAGACGAACCTATGGTTCAATGACCAACCAGCACGGACATGAGCCTGGATACTGCTCGGGTGCACGGTTATAATTGAAGGGCTAGCGCTACAAATTCCATTTTTAACTATAATTCTTCTCCATGTCAAATTTTAATGTGATTTTTATCAAATCTCAAGCCATTTAAATATGGTACAGTAGAATACATCAGAGAGAGGCCAATCCACTGATCTTGTGAGAATTAAAAGGCAATTAAAAGATTTCAAGAAATTGTAGTTTCAACCTTAATTTTTGGGGAGAAAAACAAAATATATTGAAGATTCATCAAGAAACCATTAAAGAGATTTAAGATTTCAAAATCCATCTTCTTCTTCTTCATCAATTTAAATTTCGGGTTATGTTCTTCTAATTAAACATAATTTCATCCGGTTTGTAATGCTAGGCTAAGATTTCTATTAATAAGGCATTGATGGACCTCTTTTATGATGTTTTAGTATAAATTCAATATTTTGTGTTCACGAGATTTATATTTCGATTTAAAACTACCGCAAACTTATTGTTTGTTAACAAGTAGTAAAGTAGATTTTGATTCCAAGTATCATTCCCACAGGAATTGTACTAGTTCAAGTTCGAATTAACTTAGCCTTAACCTAAACTATTGAAATTTGTGATTTTCTCCGATAAATTAAATAATTTACTTATGAATGCAAAACCTAATTTAACTAAAATAAATGTAAAACCTAAATTAAATGCAAATTTTACAAAAATATGATACCAAAAAGCATATTAGGGTTCCAAATCCCTTTGTATCAAATCCCTTTAACCTTGAACTTTATAAATTTGACTACACAATTAAATCACGAATACAAATATTCCTAATTTATTTAACAATATCTCTTTAGTAGAATTTTACCTATTTTTACATGTGATCTGACTATATTTGTATTACAGATGCGAACATATAAAAATGCATTAATGGGTTTGCGAATATTTAAAGATCATGTAAAGTATAGCGGTATATTTCTATCCTTTATCGGACTCTAAGACATTTGACACTATGTCTAACTTATTTTCCATCTCTCGAAGTAAAACAAGCCATAATATTTATACAATTAGTGGTCAAGTGATTGTAGACAAAATTAAATCAATGCCAATTTTTCAAAATTGAATAGTGTTTTGGCGTCAAAACAAATAAAATTCAAAAGTTAAAAGTTCATAATACAACATCGAAAATTTTAGCACAAAATAATTTAGCTAAGAATAATATTGAGATTAAACAAATAAAGGATAAAAGACAACACCAAAAATCAATGGAACTTTATTTATTTTCGCAAACTTTTCTCGACCCAACTGCCGGTTTCTTTTGTTGTATATATCTTCCTTCAATTCTTTCGGTTGCCGTGTACATATCCATATCAATAGCAGCCATTTTTCTTCCTATTAGAATTCCAACAACCAATGACCTTACTTTTTGCGCCGTTTCTACATATGTATATATACCCACTCACAGCCGCCATTCTCCCTTGTTTCGTGTGCCTGCGTAATATATAAATTAAAATTTTTAATCTGATCCAAGCCCATTTAACTTGGCCGATCCATTGGGGTCCATGGCCCACTCATATCAGACCACTTGGCATCCTAGTTGAGGCTCTCGGGCCAACAGAGGTTGACCAGCATACTGAAACAACACCCAGGAGGTGGCTAAAATGCTGACGCCAAAGTGAATAGGCTAAGGTGGTCTATCTTTGACGAGACCCTTCATACCAAGGCCCAGATGCCCAAAGCAGCACTCTTCCCCAGAGATTCGATCTTACACAAGGATCCTTCCTAATTGATTGATGGGACACCCATCATAGCGTGCAAATGTCTTGTTTTGTCAATGTAACGACGGAGCCGCCGATTAATAAATGTGTAGCAGACTAGGAAGTCAAGTGTGATGTCTAATTTGACATGTAAACTTATGAGATGAGGTCACGTGTACTCCCAACCGAGGGCCACGATCTAACTTGTAATACTAGAAATACTCCCCCCATGCATCTTTCATAAGAATAATGCAAAATTCAATACAAGAACCAAGATTACCTATCATTTGCTCTCTTAATACACTTTATACAACTTGTTTACCATCTTGCAATACAATACTATACGAATTCATATTCGCATTCTACAAAGATCGATTAATAATTATTGTACAATCGTTATGCAAATATCTCGCTAGATTCCGAACGTTCTCGTTACCGTAGACCGGGGCCCAGACAATAGCAACAGCAATGTGAGCCTCGGAGTAGACAACAGCCCCTACTTCCAATGACTCATCAGCCCGAGGAAATGCATGAAAATGTCCCCCGTGCTGCCCTGCCTAGAAATAGGCGTCAACGGAGGAAAGAGAAGGCAGGGACCCAGCTGGACCCTCTCATCAGCCACCCAGGTATGAGATCGATGAGAACAACAACTCAGATGAGTAACAGAGGTCCTGTGACTTGGAAGACGATGATGAAAATCTGTTATTTTCAAGGGAACTAAGAAGTGCCCAGGTTCCGAGCCACTATGTGATGCCCCAACTACCAAAGTACGATGAAAGAGGCGACCCAGAAAAACACCTAAGCACTTATAAAACTCATATGAGCCTTAAAGTCGCCACCCCAACTGTGAAGTGTAGGGCTTTCCACTTGACACTTAGTGAAGCGGCTAAAATCTGGTATAGTCAGCTGCCACCTGGGAGCATAAGGAGCTGGCCAGAATTCAAGAACACATTCCTAAAAAGATTCGCGGTGAGCAAAGAGGGAGAGGCCCCTATCCAGCCCCTTCAGGACATGAGACAGGCGAACGGGAAGTCCCTAAAGAGCTTTCTATCATGCTTTACAGATGAAATGACTTATTGCGTGCAAGTCACTGATCTTGAGGCTTTATCAGCACTGTGGGGAGGTCTGAATATGAACACTCTGTTTTGGAGAGATGTGCAAAACCAAGATCCCACCACCTACGACGCTTTGCTGAAAATGATGAGAAGTGAGATAATCAGTGAGGAATTGATTGAACATCAAAATTGTGCCAGTAGAGGCCTCCCATCTCAACAGGGGCAACGTGCAAGGGGGCCAACCTCCCATTTGATGGATTACCAGATGAACCCACCTGGTAATGAAAATTCAGGGAAAGCACTTGCCACAACCACTTTGAAAACAGTTCCAACATTGGCATATGAAGATGTCAACCCAATGACCACCGATCCGCAAGCTGGAACTTCACAACGAGCCCTCCGCAGAGGAAGAGGCCAAGGGCATGGTTCGGGGTCTAAGAATAGGCCTAATTAGAATCCCCGATTATTGTACGTATCACTGTTCCCATGGTCATGACACCTCCGAGTGTTGAGAGTATGCATACTGCAACTGGCGAGAACACCTTCAAGACAGGAGAAATGAATCGCCAAAGGCGAATAGGCCCCCACCTAGGGACGACCAGCGACCTAGGTGTGAGGAGGCCACCCTCCACCAGCGGGACGTATCCCCTCATCGAATGAAGCACGACGTGAGGAGACCCAGGGAAGGACACATGCATCGTATAAGCTGCCATGCACAGGAGGAGGCCCCTATTCATGAGGTAGATACTATATTTGGAGGCCTCTACGTAGGCGGTGAAACGCGAAATGAAACTATGCCCAAGAAGCCAAGCGCCTCCTGTTGACCAGTTATATCGTGGACAGTAGCTCTCCAAGAAATCAAGTACCGTCTATCGTCTTCACTCAAGAAGATTCCGAGGGAGTCCACTACCCCAATTGTGATGAGCTTGTAGTAAGGGCCGTTGTGGTCCAGAATGGGCTCAAACGAATGCTAGTGGAAAATGGCAGCTTCGTTAACATCCTATTTGGGTCCATCTTTGACAAGATGATCCTTGACCACGAGCTGACGCCAACCACCACTCCTCTATATGGATTTACCGGTGATAGTATCACTCCGAGGGGAGAAATAATACTTGCGGTAGAGATGGGAGAGTCCTTCCAAACCACAATGAACTTCATGGAATTCCTTATTGTTGACAGTCGGTCAACTTACCATGGAGTCTTGGGTAGACTAGCCTTGAAGGAGTTAGGAGTTGTCACCTCCATCCACCACGTATGCATGAAATTCCCAACTAAGATGGGGTGATAACAGTGAGAGGTGACCAAAGAGGGTCCAGGGAGTGCTACCTAAGGTCCATTAGAAAGGTGCACTGGGACGTACATTGCATACATACTGATGTGGACATGGCAGACGTCCTTAGCAAGGCCCTCTGAATGAGAAGATATTGACATGATCGACGCACCTTGCGAGTAGGAAGAACTATCCATGATCGATTAGATCGATCCCCGTGTGACTGAACATGAACCCTAAACAACTCTGGTTGAGGAGCTCAAAAGATTTTCGGTAGAACCTTGAGACCTACGAAGGTGTTGAAAGTAGGCAAAGGCTTGTGCAACAACATGAAAGAGAAATTGAAAAACTTTCTCTGTAAGAACCTTGACGTCTTTGCTTGGAGGCATAAGGACATGGTGGGCATAGACCCCAAGGTCGGTTGTCACCACCTAAAAATAGATCCTAAGGTTGCCCCGCATCGACAAAATAGAAGAGCCCTCAACCCAGGAAGGTATAAGGCTTTGAAAGAAGAAGTGCAGAAGCTAATCAAGAATGGCTTTATCAGAGAGGCCATCTGCCTAAAGTGGACCTCCATCTTGGTGCTAGTCAAGAAGCACAACGGTAAATGGATGGTATGTATTGACTTTACGAATCATAACAAGGCATGCCCCAATGACAGCTTCCGACTTCTGAGAATGGATCAATTGGTAGACTCCACCGTCGGGCATGAGCTCCTAAGTTTCACGGAGCCTATTCAGGCTACAATCAAATACCCATGTACTCGATCGATGAGGAAAGCACTGACAAAGGCCTTTACTACTACAAAATGATGTCCTTTGGGTTGAAAAATGTCAGGACCACATATCATAGGCTCGTCAACAAAATATTTGCGAACCTCATCGACAAGACGGTGGAAGTCTACGTAGACGATATGCTTATAAAAATTTTGAAGGTGGACGACCATGTGACGAGCTTGAATGACACTTTTCGAACCCTCAGAAGGTACGAGATGAAGCTCAACCCCTCAAGTGTGCTTTTGGTGTTGCCTTCGGCAAATTCTTGGGATTGAGGCCAACCCTGAAAAGATCGATGCCCTACTCTAGATGAGATCACCTCAAAAACCCAAGGAAGTCCAAAGCCTAACTGGACAGGTGACAGCTCTCAGCCGTTTTGTCTCCAAAGCCACAAACAAATGTCTCTCATTCTTAAAGGTATTAAAAGCTGGGAAAAAGTTCGAATGGACGGAGGAGTGTGAAGAGGCCTTCCAAGGCCTGAAAAAGGCATCTAGGACAGGCCCCCCTCCTCTCCAAGCCAAAGCCGGATGATATCCTTCAATTTTACCTGGCCGTCTCCAGTGAAGCCATCAGTGCAGTCCTAATCTGAGAGGAAGGAACCACCCAACTCCCCATATATTACACCAGTAAGGCACTTCTATCTCTGAAAACTCGCAACCCCGATATGGAGAAGCTAGCCTTGGCTTTGATTACAGCTTCTCGAAAGTTGAGGCCCTACTTCTAGGCACACACCATTCACGCGCTGACCAACTTCCCCTTGAGGCAAGTGCTACAGAAACCTAACGCCTCATGGAGGCTACTGAAATGGGCAGTAGAATTAAATAAATTTGACATTTTCTTCAAGACAATGGTAGCTATCAAGGGCCAGACCTTAGCTTATTTCGTAGCAGAGTTCGCCAATGTACCCGAGATAGAAGAGGTTATGGAGCCTATTGAGCCCTCCAAGTGAAACTTGTTCGTGGACGGTTTGACTGGAGACACAAGTTCGGGAGCTGGGGTGGTCCTGATTAACCTATTATAGCCTACCTAAAGGACCAAGTCCTACCTGCTAACAAGAATGAGGCCTACAAACTGTGAAGGAGGTCAGCTTATTTCCTCTTCAACGATGATGTGCTCTACAAGAGGAGCTTCTCCTCCCTACTTGTTCGGTGCGTAGGTGGGGAAGAGGCACCTACATTTTAAGGGAAGTCCAAGAAGGTGTTTGTGGAAACCACTCAGGAGGACTAGCTTTGGCACAAAAGATACTGAGGCAAAGGTACTACTGGCCCACCTTAAAAAAGGACGCCCTTCAATTTGTGCGTAAATGTGACAAGTGCCAACGTTTCTTTCCTATACAGAGGTAACCGTCGCAGGAGCTGACTGCTGTCTCCAGCCCATGCAGTCAGCTCCAGCCCATGGCCCTTCTACAAATGGGGCGTGGACCTATGAGGTCCCCTACCTAAAGGTAGAGGGGGCGCAAACTTCGCTATTGTGGCCATTGATTACTTCACAAAGTAGGTTGAGGTTGAACCGCTGGCAAAGATCACTGAAGCAAACACTTCCAAGTGTTGTGGAAGAACATCATATGATGGTTCAAAATTTCCCACTACATAGTCTCGGATAATGGAAGACAGTTCAACAATAAGAAGGTCATGAACTTATGCGAAGAACTTGGCATCAAGAAGCACTTCTCCATACCTTATCATTCCCAAGCGAATGGCCAAGTTGAGGCCGTGAACAAGACAATCAAGTATGTCCTTAAAAGGAAACTGGATGCGTCAAAGGGAGCCTGGGTTGATGAGTAAGTGCTTTGGGTAACCCGAACTACCACTAGGACAACCACGGGGGAAAATCATTTCCTCATGACTCATGGCACCGAGGCCATGAGCCCAGTTGAGGTTGGTTTACCATCACCACATCGCCTACACTTCAACGAAATCACCAACGACGAGCTACGGAGGTGCGACCTTGACTTCATTGATGAGAAAAGTGATGAATCCTAGCTAGGGCTTGCTACTTACCAAAGGAAGATGACAAAATACTTCAACCCCAAGGTGAAGAAGAGGTCCTTCCGAATCAATGACCTGGTTCTTTGGAGGAAGAGGAGGGTCTTCCTCTCCTCTAAAGAACCAAGCGTAGGTACCTTAGGTCTAAACTGTGAAGGCCCCTGCAAATTTAGAGAGGAGATCCGACCTGGTATCTATCGGATTGAAGACATGGACAGCAAGGCGCAACCTCACCGATGGAATATTGAGCATCTCCGAATTTATTATCAATGATTGTACCATCTCACTGGATGATTTTTCCTAGCTCATGTATCAAATTTCAACATGTTTCTCATTTACTCAAGTCCAACAAATTCAAGCATGGGCGCCTCAGAGGAGAGGTCGGATCCCATCTCCCGGATCACCTCACCTAAAATTCGAGGCGTACGCCACATGTCTCCCCTTGGCGAGGCTGAGCGCCAAGGGGGGAAGTCTCTACATGACTGCACCATCCACTATATCGGGAAGCATGGGAAACTCAGAGGAGAGGTTGGATCCCAACTCTGGATCACCTTGCCTGAACTCCGAGACGTTCGCCACATGCCTCCTTTGGCGAGGCTGAACGGCAAGGGGAGAAGCCTCTACATGGCTGTACCATCCACCATGTAGGAAAGCGTGGGCACCTTGGAAGAAGGTCCGATCCCAACTCTGGGTCACCTCGCCTGAACTCTAAGGCATACGCCACATGCTTTCCTTTAGCGAGGCTGAACGCCAATGGGAGAAGCCTCTACATAGATGTACCATCCACCATGTAGGGAAGCGTGAGAGCCTTATAGAAGACGTTGAACCTCAACTCTGGGCTGCCTCGCCTTAAGTCCGAACCGTTGTGGCAAACCTAAACGCTAAAGGAAAAAAGCATATGCTTAGGTTCAGCATGATTTTGTTCATACATTTTCATTCAAGTTCTGAAATTATCAAATTTGCCTAAGTTCCACCTTAATTAAAGCATCAGTCATGTGGTTTGAATTATTTCAAGTGATGGAAGTTAAGATGCCGAGTTCAAATTATCAACTCATCCTTAAGCTCTATTATTTAAGTGAGGTCCGTTTACTTCATATTGAAAAACGAACAAAATGTTGCAAAACATGGCATTCATTGATATTGAATACATTACAACAGGTGGGCTCAAAGCCAGTACATCGATATAAACTGAAAAGGAATCCTATATTAAGCTTCGGATGATGAAGGGAGTGCCTCTGCAGCTGCAGCAGGAGCTTCAGTAGCTTGAGATTCGGATCTCTCTTCAGTTATTTCTGTTGCTTCCTCCCCCACTGCTTCCTCAGCTGTGGTCTGAGGTACCTCATCCACAAACTCAAACCTAATTTAGGATAGGTCATAGCCAAGATAAAGCTCCTCATCCCTCTCCATCACCTTAGCCGAAGTTCCTCCAGTATGCGCTGAAGCTCAGGTACTCTTCGGTGTTGTGGAAATTGGCAATGTACTCTTTGACTGCCTCCTCCCCCGCCAACTTGGCTACCTCTTTTGCCTTGGCCAATTCATCAACGTGCCATTTTATTTGGTCATTCAAGAAGTTGTATACATCCTTGGCCCCGGTAAGCTCTAGGTTTGCTTTCTCCAAGGCCTCAGTAGTGACTTTCTGATGATTATTTGATGTCTCTACCTTCTTAGTGAGGAAGGCCACCTCACACTGAGACTCGTATGCCTCCTTCTTCAAGGCCTCTATTTGGGCCAAGGTACATTCCAACTTGGCAGCATCTTCAACTCTGTGGGCCTTTGCCTCCTCTGCCTCGACCCTTAATCTCTTCAACTCCTCCTCAGTGGAGGCCGGTCTCTTCTCCGAAGACGTGGTCCTCGCCTGAAAGTTCATGAGGGCCTCCCTACACTCCAATCGGAGGCCAAACATCCTCACACTTCAGCTCACTAGGGCCTTTGTGAGGTTGACAGCGTCATAGGACGAGGCGTGTAGAACCCACCTATCAGTCCAAAATTTATAAAAACTTGCTGCAGCACCTCGGACTTGAACCGGAAGAGCCTCCAACAACACCTGGGAAAACTCTTCCTCACGTCCTGCGAAGAAGTTGGGGGACTTCCCCTAGGCCCTGACAGACTTCTGCTTTGTCGCCTCCTCCTCCGACGCCAACCTCATAGCCTCTTCTTCCGCATCCTCAGCCTCGACCCTCCTAACCATCTTCACCTTCACTACCTCCATGGCGGAGTCCATCAATTTTGGTGGTTGAGGATCCTTGCTGGCCTAGGACACTGAGGTCCCAAACTTCCTCAATGAAATGGTGATGTGGACCAATGTCCTCTTCTTTTGGGAGTCCTTAGGGACTTTCTCTTTTCCTCGAGGCTCCCTGCCCTTCTCCCTCTGGGGAGCCTCCTCATCAGTGGCTTGGGAGGTGTTACTTTTGGAGAGGCGCTCCACCTTGCCTCTCACCTTCCTAGCCCCACTTGATCTGAGTTTCAGAGGCCTGGCCCCAACAGCAGTAGTGGCCTTCATAATGGTGGCCATATCAAGGGCAGGGTACTACCTCCTCTTGAACTTATCTACAACACAACGAGATAACAGATTAGAACTCGACATAAAAAAAAAAATATATTTTTTGAAGTATAGGCACTTCTTACCCTTCAAAGCCATCAGTCCGAAGTCAATGAAATAGCGGCTCCAGTCGATGAGGTGTTCGAAGTGGCGAAGCTTCAGGGGATGCTTTTAGATGTCTTCTATAATGTTAAACTCCACCTCGTGAAGCTGGTACCTCGTACTTGAATCTATAGAACATGCGACAACAGTTAGCAAAAAATTCTAGAAAACTTAAATAGAATGTAAAGTACAGCTTAGGCTGGGGGACTCACGAGCTTCGTAGTATTGGGTCGGTACTGTGCAAGCCAAGGCTTTATCCCCAACTACTGCCTGCCATTTGTCTCGGACCCTAAACCATAGCTCCTTCTACCCCCTGATGGAAGAAGGCAAGCCCACCACAAAAGGGTCATGCGAACCCCAGGGAGTAATTTAATACCACCACTTCAATTCATCTTTGCCTAAGACTCTAGGCTGGAAGAGGGTTTGGATAACATGCAGGGGCATATCCTCCCGTATTGACACTTTCTTCTATGGGAAGTAGGACCCCACCAACTGGCTCCACCCGTTCGGCAGAACTTGGGTTGATGACAACAAAAATTCCTAAGCACATACCTGAAGAAGAGGGACAGAGGAAGACGCATACCCGCTTTAAACAGGTATTCACTAACAGTGATGCATCTGGGCCTCAGATAGTAGGTCCGTTCATTGGCCTCGGGGACTAATATTTCTATGTTATGAGAGACACATTACCTTTCCCTTATCTCCCTCAACTTCTTTTGGGTCATATTCGAGGGTATCCTAGATGCACCCTACTCCTCGTAATTTATGAGCTCTTCGGTCATAGCATATTGCTCGACCTCAGAGTCTCCCCTACGAACTATCCCTTATCAAACGATGCAGTGTTGACTGCCTCCATACCCGAAGTGGACTCCATATCAGAAAAAAGTTTGGAAATGGACAAAGATCGCAAAACAAATGATTTTCGCAACAAATACCTACACAAAAGATTTAAGAAAACTGAAGGATGCTGGAAAACGGGAACGGAGCAAAACTTCAACATCGGAGAATGATATTTTCAAAGAAGATAGAGAATCACAGAGATAGAAAGCTCAAAAAATGGGAGTCTCCTACCTTTTGTACAAGTCCAGGACGAACCTCAGCCATCAGATCAAGGCCCATCAAATCTGGGCCCTTCATTACAGACCAAATCGAGGCGTAGAATTCAAACCATTTTCAAAATCAACACCTCAGATTCAAACATGCCACTTACGCACCTTCCCAGATGCGTCATTTTCTAGAAGGCCTAGTTGTAACCATCATTGTGCATTTGATGCAGCAGGCGTACGTGCCTTAAAAGTTGAAACGGTTCGGTTGCCTTTTCTCGGTAACATGCGCAAAACATCAAATCATTGACAAACCCTTCGAAGACAATCATATCTTAACTAGCCTCGGCAGGTTTGATCCACTCACCCCTCGGCTTCTTCTTCACAATTCAGCCACATCTTAATAAGCCTCGAAAGTTTCGATCTACTCACCGTCTCGGCTTCTTTTTCGCAATTCTGCCACATCTTCATAAGTATTGGCAGGTTCGATCGATCATTCCTCAGCTTCTTCCTCGCATTTCGACCACATCTTCACAAGCCTCGGCACGTTCGGCCCACTCACCGTCTCGACTTCTTCGTCATCCCTTTTCTCTCACTGCAACACCATAACAACAAACTTTACGTATTAATCCGAACACGGTAACACACTTTCAACTCCAATCATGATATGAATATCTATACTTGAACTTTGCGGGACTATTATTTAGGGTACAAAAAAATAATTCTTTCAACTGTTACCCAACACACTGGCTCTACCACATTAAAGTCCACGTATTACATAAATGACCATACTTGGACTTGGGGGACTATTGTTACGTGTTGACACACTTGGCCGACCCACTGGGGCCCATGTCCCACTCATATTGGACCACATAGTATCCTAATTGAAGCTCGACCAGCATACCGAAACAACATCCAGGACGTGACCCAAATGCTGATGCCAAAGTGAATAGGCCGACGTGGTCTGTCTTTGACGAGGCCCCTCACGTCGAGGCCCTTCATACCGAGGCCCAGATGCCCAAGGCAGCAGTCCTTCCTAGAGATCCGATCTTACACAAGGATCCTTCCTGATTGATTGATGAAACACCCATCATAGAGTGCAAATATCTTGTATTGTCAATGTAGCGACGGAGCCGCCGATTAATAAATATGTAGCAGGCTAGGAAGTCAAGTGTGATGTCTAATTTGACGTGTAAGCTTAGGAGATGAGGCCATGTATACTCCCAACCAAGGGTCACGATCTAATTTGTAATACTATAAATACTCCCCATGCATCTCTCATAAGAATAATGCAATATTCAATACAAGAACCAAGATTACATATCATTTGCTCTCTTAATACACTTTATAAAACAACCGGTTTGCCATCTTGCAATACAATACTATACGAATTCATATTCGCATTCTACAAACATGATTGATAATTATTGTACAATCGTTATGCAAACATCTCGCTGGGTTCCGAACGTTTTCGTCCCGCACTTTTGAGTCGCTTCCACGTCCTTGATCTGTCCATTTGAGACCGTCCACGTGTCTAGCGTGTTGGACTAGGTTCACGTGTACGGGTAGGTCCGGTATCTGTTGACAACATTTTTGGGGTCAACAGTTTATGTGAAAAATTCATAACTAAAAGGTTAAGTATCATCCATTTCAAAAATAAGAACACATGTGTTCATATTTTAAAAATCAGATATTTATAAAAATTTATTTTTGATTTAATTAATTAATTATATATTTAATTAATTTAATATATTAAAGTCACAAATCTATATAATTTGATCACAAATTAAGAATTTAGTTAGTCAATTATTATTTTTCGATCACAAATCAAAATTTTTATGTGTCACAAATTATTTGATGGTCACAATTCAAAAATTTTATAGGTCACAACTTATTCATCGGTCATAAACCAAAAATTTAAAAATCACAATTTATTTATCGAACTTATTATATAGTTACAAATTACCAAATTATCGATCACAAACTAACAATTTTTTTAGGTTATATATTATTTTTTGGTCACAATTTATCTTTTCCATTGGTCACATATTGTGTATTAGTCACTGGTTAACCAATTTAATAATCACAATCAACTAAATAATTTATGACCACTCCAACACTTGTGATCACAATCTCACCCCTCTCTCCAATAGCAACATCACCACCGTAGTCTCCAGAACCACCACAAAGTAACAATTTTTTTTTTGTCATAGTTTATATTTCCATTGGTCACATATTGTGTATTAGTCATTGATTAACTAATTTAATGGTCACAATCAAAGAAATAATTTGTGACCATCCCAACACTTGCGACTACAATCTCACTCCTCTCTCCAATAGCACCACCACCACCGTAGTCTCCAGAACCACCACCACCTCCTGTCGACAGCAACCTATTTTTTTAGGTCACAATACTCAAATAATTTATCATAAACACTATTCGTCCCACTTCATTAGCGGCGCCACCACACCGCTACCACTACCACCAACAAAACCGCCTAAAACCCCCAACAAAACCAAAAAATCACCAACACCCATCCAACAACCAAAATAAAAATAAAAAAATCATTTTCATCACTACGATTTGTGCCTGCAAAAGCTACGATCTGCTCCATTGTCGTCGCCATGGCCACCAGACCACCACCACCACCACGACGAAAACATGGAAACCACCAACACTTATCCCACAACCAAAAACAAAATCATCATCAACACCACGATTTGCACCATTTGAATCCATGAACGCCTCTCAAATCTGCTCTGATATCTCAGATCGACACTGCTCTCATATCGAATGTGATGTATTGCGGTGGGCATGGTGGTGGCGCAGGACAACGCGACAGTAGAGAGAGATGGGAGAGGGAGGGTAGAGAGAGAGAAAATGAAAGGGATGAATGAAGATAAATTTAGGGTTTGGTAGGATGAATATATTGATATTTAAAATATATTGATTAACTAATAAAACATTTGATTTTTGAAAGAGTAAACTTTACCTATGATTTATGAAATGGGATCTCTAAATCTATTAGATTGTGTAATTTCCACTTAGTTTAATCCAATTACAAAGCCCACTTAAGTATCAATTTCCTTTCAATTCATCCAACCTTTCAAGTTACAGCAATGTAGTCCTTGTGTTCCTCAATTGTACAATCGATGCCATCTTTAATTCAATTTAAGCCCTTCAATCTCCAAAGTCTTGAATTTGATATCCAACATTGTATCCAATAGCCAGTTGATTATTCTTTCTTTTCAAACCGCTGCAAACGAGTCTGTCACTAAAAACAAAAGAATCGATCCAAGTTAAGTAAAAATTAATAATTTGACCCCATAAAAGTTTACTAATATAGTCCAAATAAGTGCCCAAAATGCACTTACCAATATGATACTCAATATGTATTTATTCTAAGATGATTGTTATAGGATTTAATAACTTTTTAATTACTTGATCACTAATTGAATTGATTGTGGATGTTATTAATTTCAAGATAAACAATAGGGTAGCACATTATTACAACAACTGTAAAGTTCAATGGGGGATAGAGATATACCGTTATGTTTTGCATGAATCCATAGATGTTCTAGTATTTTTATGTGTATTTTCATTTTCATTTCTTCAATAAAAATATAGAAAGGTGACATGAGATTATAGATTTAATTGACATCAAAGATGCTTTAAATTAACTTAGAAATATTGATCGACAAGAATGTACACATATCGTCATGTTGTTGAATTTCATTGAAACAACTTGATAAGGGGGAATCGAGGTCTTAGTATCATCCACGCTAAATTTACAAAAGTTTCATAAATTGCTATAGTTAATTTAAAATAAATCATTCAAACAATTTGCTATTTGATTAAGGTAAGGAATTACTGACACTAAGTTGAGAATGTATTTCTCACGAGAATGATACTTTACTTTTCACTTTATTACTCGTTCGTGATACAGTACAATTATGGGAAATCAAACAATGAGTCGTTATAGAAGATAAAAGACTAGCCTAAAAAGTTGAATTAGCCTCCTCAAAGGTTTTACATTATGTTTTATGATCTAGGCACTTATATTCTAAGTTACGAGTTATTTAATAGCAACAACACTTAAGTTATGAAAAGGTACTCGTAAAGTTATTAAAAAGAGAAACATGAACTTAGAGGAAAGGTGATAAACATTAATTCTAGTAAATGTATTTTGGGCAAAATTGTAAGGCAAAAAATCTAAGTTTCATATAATTAAATTGATTTATATCATCGTTAGATATGTTTTAGGTTTATTTAAATATCTATTCACTATGTGTGTATAAATTTTATTATAAATTAATGATAATTGTTGTTGATGGTCCACATATGCTCCAAAGACGTGGAATGCCCAATTAATTGAATAAATGTTACGATTAATTGTGGTGCGTATATTTTAACTTTTTCGTGCGAGTACATCGTTACTAATGTTATTGTACAACTTGTTTCTAAATTACTAATTGGGTGATAATCTACTTTGTGTTTATGTGATTATTTTAATTATATGTTCAAAATAATAATAAATTTGATAAATGAGGAGGAAAGCCTTAAATTTACAAGGAGTTGTTTTTAAGTAGTTATTTCTTTAATAATAGTATTAATTATTTTTATTTTTAAATAATTGATTATGCATGTGTTTAGTTGGCAGTAGACAACTTTGAGTTTGTTTTAATTATTTCATAATCTCCATTTTTTGGGAAGGTAATTGACAATTTAACTTTAGAAGTATAGCTCAGTGTTTGGAATGCTTACTATTATATTAAAATAATAGAATTTTGTTATAAAACTAAAAAAAAAAAAAAAAGAGAGAGAGAGAGAGAGATAAATATAAGAAAAGAAATAGAGAGAGTCAAAATTCAAGAATGTATTTTATTGATAACCAATACCCAATATTTACAGGGTTCAAAATGAGAGTTACAATTTGAATAGAATTAACTCTTCTAGAGTTAATAGATTTTATCTAAGAATTTGATAAAAATAAAAAAACATCAATAATTATCTCATAATTTTATAATACTCCCTTTTGATTACCATTTGTAATTAAATTGTCTCATTAAAAATCTAGTTTGACAAAAACTAGGTGAAATAGAAATCCTAAACAATGGGGAAAAGTACAAATATAATAAAATTGGAGTAATAAAATGCTCCATCATCAAAACTTTATAAAGAAAATCCAATGCAACAAAACTTAATTGAAGGAGAAAGAGTACAATAGATCCTTTATTTCAGTAAATGAAAATTCTAATTTCAAGCCATCAGTGTGTGTACGTCAATGTCTTAATTATCATCATTCTGGTGAAGTTTGTTTTATATTGTTTTATTATAACCTTCATGTAATATCATTTTCATATGAAATATTTCTCAACTTTTTATCATTTCAGTAACATAATGATCCGAAGAACATCTTTGTTGTTCGCTTTAGGAGTCTCATACATGTAAGAGTATGATTTTGACGGTAAATATACTGTAAGTTATGGACATTTATTATACAAAAAATATAACTCATTGAAACCTGATTAGGATTAATTTTGTAGACAAAATCATAATGAAGGAAAAATAATATATTAATATTATTTCTTTTAGTACACTAGGAAAGTTGTCTCATTAACTTTGTCGGGGATATTCAATAGGACAAAATGGTCAAGAAAAAAAGAGTACAATGCATATTTATTCCCCTAATGATATCATCTATTAATGTAATATCCAGAAATTTTATAGAATAGAATTTAATTATTGTATGCTATATTTTAATATTTTGAAAGTTTAGGGATTAAAGTGTATCTAAAGTAAATTTTAATTTAATTTGGGTTAAAATATAAATATTGACGGAATGATAATAAGTATATGAATATTGGGCTCGATTGATAGATCGTAATTAAATATGCATATTAGGCTTGGGAAAAAGTTAATTTGAATTAGTGGAGCCTAATTTATTATTATTGAGTATTTATTGGATTGAGTAGTTCACATGTAATATACTTGCTAGGTGGTAGGTTAGTGATTGATTTGCTTAATTAAATATAGTTTTTTTTTTAAAAAAAAAGAATAAAGGAAAGAAAGAAAAAGTTATGGAAAGAACCCACAGCACGTGAGTAGTCAGTAGTGGTTAAGACTTGATTTTTTTATTATTTAACTAAAACTTTGGATTGCAAGGATGCCACCACGTGTACTAATGCATTGATTTTGGATAACAAGACTTAGATATTTTGTACCAAAGTTTACGTTTTCCCCATTTTATCCATAACTATCCCACTTCTACATGTCTCCACATCACACGAATCCTTTGGAATTTAAAGTGTAACTCTCTATGTATATAGACGCATTACACAAGAAAAGGGACACAAAAATATTCATGCATTGCTCACAGTGACAATAGAGGCAGAAAAAGGGAGAAACGAGATTCTTGTTTTGTTTCCAAAAATTAAAGCAAATTAACAAGGTAGGATATCATGGTGCAGTGTTCTATGTCCTGTTTAATTATTTTTTTTACATGTTGATGACTTTTGTACTCATGAAACTTAAAGTTATGATATGAAATGCTATGATATGAATGATATATCCATTCCGATATAATGAAATGATATGATATGATATGAGCTCTTTTCAAATTTAAAGATATGAGACGATATGATATTTTGACACGTGTTAAAAAATTTTATACGGGATTGCACAATTAATTTTTATATCCTACTGAGTATTTCCATGTATTCACCATTTTCCCTACTCCTCACAAGTTAGATCGGATCATGTTGGAGCGTGATTATTCGATGGTGTGGTTGTGCCTCATCTTGCTGGACGAAAATCTAGAAGTTTAGCAAGTAATTTTATTTATTTGCCATAGACATTTATTTTAACACTAAATTATCGTTTATGTTTATTTGCTACATGGATATTTTTAAATTGTGCTGTTATTTAAAAGTTTGAATCAAATTATTTGATTTTCCTTTAGTGCTATCTTATATTAATGAAAGCAAAATTTTATTTAGAATTAATTATATAGGATAAAACGAAATATGTGCAAGTATTCACTGTTTAAAAGTAATTGGTTATACTTTACTGCCTTGTTTGTGTGAAGGAGTAATTTTATGTATTTTCGTGACCTTCCCTGAATTTATGTAAAGTTATTTTCAAAGCAATGATTCATCACTTGTCACATCATGCTTTCATTGTCTCTTTTGGGTACTACACGGCAAATGAAGATTTTAACATAGTCGACTAATATCTATACATTAAATATATGTCTAGTGTGTGAATTCAAATTTTAGATATAAATTTAATTGTATCTTTCTAAATATATAACAATAAAATGTGACGTAGATACATCCTTGTTCTCTCCTTTTATTAACAAGGGGTATTGAATTTTTATTTTGAGTAAACCACCTTAAAAAAAATTGATAATTAGTTAATTGTAACGTTAAATTCCTTTAAAGAAAATTTTGGTAACGATTCGAAGTTAAAATTTTTGGGTCATTACAGTTTGGTAGACCCACGTGTATTCTCATAATTTGATTTAAAAAAATAAAAATAAAATTTGCATATCGTTGAACATTGACGGGTCACTCTTCATGGTGAACAGTGACCAAAACAAAGAATATATATATATAAAGAAGAAAAATTTGTGATAGAGAAATTAAATGATTGAAGTGTGTACCTTTATATCTATACCTATACCTATCTTTCATGCATGTGCAAAAATATTTCACTACCTACCTCAGTTTTCCCAAAAAAAAAAAAAAAAAAAAGATGGTATCGTTCACGTGAACAGTAATCAATTGAACAGTAAATAAAAAAAGGGATTTTAAATTATTCCTAAACTGTATGTGCGTATGTACTTATATTTGTAGACTTTTTAGAAATACTTTCCTTAGAATAAAATTTATGTTTAGCCACAATAATCACTAAATTATTTAGTTACTAGATTTTTCAAATGGGTGAAATTTTATAATAGTCCATGTACTAGTATGTGATATTTTCTAGTAGCTAAAATTTCGATGTAATCCCTATGTTAAAAAAATAATAATAAATGCTAAATAAATAAATTTTGATGATATATAAACATTGGATTTTACATGTTTTAAATGTTACGTGTAATAAAATGTTCATTTGCTTACCTGTTTCCTTGCATAATGTTTGTTAAAAGTTAATAATTTTCTAAAGGTTTATGAATTTAACTATGAAGTCAATTTAAAGTTATTAAATATGTGAATGATTTTTGGCACTCAACGACTACCAATCGACGACCCTCCGACGACCTTAATGTATATAAAGGGGTAAGAAGATGAATGTACTTAGACATTTTACATGATTTAATTATTTTAAATTGCATATTTATTAAAATTTTAAGGTTATTTTTCTCGTTAAATTTATGATATGCATACGGAAAAAATATGTATAACTTGTTAGACTTAGTACTGGAATGTAACCAAAAACTTCAAATTAAATTTTAGAAAATGGTACCACCTACTCACACGAACTTGATGCGCGATCTACTACAAGCGGTACAAGAACTTAGCAGATAGAGCCAAACACAGCCGCCACAGAATGCACCGCCACAACAAAATGCACCTCCATTTGTCTCGGGAGCCATCATAGTGGTTGAGCAATTTCCTAGGTGTGAGTCTCCAACTTTCGGTGTTGGTTCCGACCCACTAGCTGTTGAGGAGTGGATTAGAGGTCTAGAGTGCATCTTTCGACACACCTATTGTACGGATGCACAGAAAGTGCTATGCACAGAATTCATGTTTGTTGGAGCAGCTAATCGCTGGTGGGAATCTGTCTCATGCACTATGACGGAAGAGCAGCAACGTAACTTGAGTTGGAAGCAGTTTAAGGATGAAGTAATGGCAGAATATTTTTCACAAGCTTTGAGAGACTTCAAGGAATAAGAGTTTCTGTAGCTCAGATAGGGAGACATGTCGCTTACTAATTATGAAAGGCAGTTTGAGCGGCTCTCAAGATATGCCCCGCACTTAGTGGATACTGAAGCTAAGAAGATTAGGAGGTTTGAAAATGGACTGGGCCCAGAGATCGGCATGATCATTATGTTACATCGTTTCACCTCATACTGTGAGATGTTGGAGAGAGCCCATGCTATTTCATATTAGAGGACCACATTTGGACAGTATGCTTAGCAGAGCAAGGAGTCGTTGGGAAAAAAAAAGTAGAGTGATCAGAACAAGAATAGACGTAACTGGTAAAATAAAAGGCCAAGCACATGAGTACGTATTGATGGGACGAGTGGGAGTATTACATCCTGTCCTAAGTGTAATAAACTCCAAAAGAGGGAATGCTTACTCGGGAAGAACATGTGTTTCCGGTGTGATAAGCCGGGACACATTGCTCTCAACTGTACAGAGCCTTAAAAGAAGAATGATGATGATCAAGACAAGAACAAGAATGAAAATGCTCGAGTTTTTGCATTGAATTAGCATGAGCCGGAGCAGGATCCGAATGTGATAGCAGGTATTTTATTATTAATATTTTCAACATACATGCTTATGTTCTTTTTACTTAGGACCATACATTATTTTATCTCTGTCACTTGGTTGCTAGTCTAACATTATAATTACAAAAACAGGTATCTGTTATTATTTGATGTACATGCTTACATACTTTTTAACTCTGGGGCTACAAATTCTTTTATCTCTACATCATTCGTTGCTAGGTTAAACTTTGCATGTGTGAAAACTAGCAGGAAGAACTCTTTGTACAAATTAGATGACTAAGACTATGAAGTTAGTGACTGAAGGGAGAATATTACAGGCAGACTTATACCTTTTGGAGATAAAAGATTTCGATGTTATATTAGGCATGGATTGATTGGGACTTAATCATAAGACCATTCGATGTCATGAGAAAGAAGTATATTTTCACAGATAGGAAGAGGAAGAATTCTGTTTCTTTGGAGCAAAGTTCAAGTCTTTGCCTCGTCTTGTATCAGCTATTCAAGTGGAAAAGATGTTGAGAAAGGAGTAATGTCAAGGATTTCTAGTTAATATAACCAGTTCCCAACATACAGAAATGACTTTTAATGATATTAATATCGTGCGAGACTTTGCAGATGCATTTTCAGAAGATTTATCGGGCATTCCACAAGATAGGCAAGTGGAATTTACAATTAATTTGATTCCTGGAGCAGCACCAGTATCCAAGGACCCTTATCGAATGGCACCAAAGGAACTTCAAGA
Source organism: Olea europaea var. sylvestris (assembly GCF_002742605.1). Lineage (NCBI taxonomy): Eukaryota > Viridiplantae > Streptophyta > Magnoliopsida > Lamiales > Oleaceae > Olea > Olea europaea. The sequence goes on from NW_019228842.1 coordinate 60,593, forward strand.
ATTAAAGCTGCAATTAGAAGAGTTGCTGGAGAAAGGTTTCATTCAGCTAAGTGTATCTCTTTGGGGCGCTCCTAGAAGGATGGAAGTATGAGGAGGTGCATTGACTATCGGAAATTAAACCATTTGACAATAAAAAACAAATACCCACTGCAAAGAATCGAAGATTTATTTGACTAGTTAAGGGGTGCTGCACTGTTTTCAAAGATCGACTTGAGGTCAAGGTATCATTAGCTAAAAATCAAGGCAAGCGATATACCAAAAACTGCTTTCAGAACTCGTTATGGACACTATGAATTCACTGTCATGCCTTTTTGGTTTGACCAATGCTCCAGCTGTATTTATGGATCTCATGAACAAAGTGTTTCATCAATACTTAGACCAATTCATCATAGTATTTATTGACGACATACTCGTGTACTCTAAAGACAAGAAAAGGCATGAGGAACAACTCCGAGTAGTACTTGAAACTTTGAGGAATGAGAAATTATATGCTAAATACAAGAAGTGCGACTTTTAGCTTGATTGTGTAGGTTTTCTTGGTCATGTGGTTACCACCCAAGGAATCGAAGTAGACCCTGCTAAAGTGAAAGTAGTAACAAATTGGCCAAGGCCGACCAGTGTGGGCGAAGTCCGTAGTTTCTTGGGATTGCCTGGTTATTATAGAAGATTCATTGAAGGCTTCTAAAAAATAGCAGGCCAATGACTCAGCTGATAAGAAAGGGTGTGAAGTTTCAGTTGACGAAAAAATGGGATAAATGTTTTCAAGAGCTCAAGCAGAGACTAGTTTCAGCTCCTGTATTGACAATACCTAATTTGTGATTTACAGCGATGCCTCCAGGCAGGGTTTGGGTTGTGTACTGATGCACATGGAAAAGTGGTTGCTTATACCTCGAGATAGTTGAAGCAATATGAACAAAACTATCCAACGCACGACTTGGAGCTTGCAGCGCTAGTTCACGCTTTAAAGATATGGGTTCATTATCTCTATGGAGTGAAGTGTGAAATCTATACCGATCACAAGAGTCTCAAATACTTCTTCACACAGAAGGAACTGAATATTAGATAGTGTAGATGGTTGGATTAGTGAAATATTATGACTGCACAATTCATTACCATCTGGAAAAGGCTAATGTAGTCGTAGATGCCTTAAGTAGGAAGACGGGATCACAGTTAGTAGTTTTACCCATGGTGCAGGAACACTTGATAAAGGACTTTGAGAAAGTGAGATTGGAAATCATCATGCCAGTGAGAATAAGAGCGTTTATGATTCGACCCACTCTTCGAGATCGAATTAAGAAAGCACAGGACAAGGATCCATTTCTGCAGAAGATTAAAGCTGAAATTGGTGTGAACAAACGTATATGATTTGAAATATCTGCAGATAAAGCATTGACTTTTAAAGGAAGATTGTGTGTACCTAAGGACGAGGATATAAGAAATGAGATATTGGAAGAGGCTCACTCCACCCCATATACAGCACATCCAGGCGGTACAAAAATGTATCGAGATCTTCGAGGCACGTTTTGGTGAAGAAACATGAAAAGTGGAATTGGTCTATTCCTGAATAAATGTATTGTCTGTCAGCAGGTTAAAGTAGAACATTAAAGGCTATCAGGACTGCTGAAACCATTGGATATTCCAGAATGAAAATGAGAACACATAGCAATGGACTTTGTAGTAGGTCTTCCAAGATCAGCAAGAAGTCACAATGCCATTTGGGTAGTGATTGATCATTTGACGAAGTCAGCCCATTTTCTGTCAATCAAAGTAAATTTCAGTCTGGAACAGCTCGCACAATTATACATCAGGAAAATAGTCAGATTGCATGGAGTTCCTGTAACCATTGCTTCAGATAGAGACCCAATGTTCACATTGAAATTTTGGAATATTTTGCAGGTAGCTATGGGGACGAAACTGAAATTTAGTACTGCTTACCAATCGATGGACAATCAGAAAGAATCATTCAAACTCTTGAAGATATGTTGATGGTTTGTGTTTTGGATCTTGGCAGTAGTTAGGAAACACATCTGCCATTAGTGGAGTTTGCCTACAATAATAGTTTTCAGGCTGCTATAAGTATGGCCCCATTTGAAGCTCTTTATGGTAGGAAGGGCAGATCCCCTATCCATTGGGATAAGGTCGGGGAGAGTAGAATTTTGGGTCCTGAATTCATTCAACGAACAATTGAAGCAATTGGTCGGGGAGAGTAGAATTTTGGGTCCTGAATTCATTCAACGAACAATTGAAGCAATTGATAATATTAGAACAAGAATAAAGGCAGCGCAAGACCGACAGAAAAGTTAAAAGAAAGGATTTGGAATTCCAAGTGGGCGACGAGGTTTTTCTAAAGGTAGCACCAATGAGGGGTGTATAGATATTTGGAAAGAAAGAGAAGTTGAGACCACGGTTCATTAAACCTTTCAAAATTCTTGAAAGGATTGGTAATGTGGTTTACAGACTTGCCTTACGAACTAGCAGCAGTGCATAACGTGTTCCATGTATCAATGCTCAAAAAATATGTTCATGATCCCAATCATATGGTAAGTATTCAAACATTGGACGTACAAAAAGACTTGTCATATGAAGAAATCCCAACAATGATTTTGAATAGAAAGGTATATCAACTCAGAAACAGAGAAGTTCTCCTGATCAAAGTGCAATGGCCAAATCATGGACAAGATGAGTCAACATGGGAGAAAGAAGAAGAGCTTAGAACCAAGTATCCCGAGTTTTTTGATTAGCCAAGTTAAATTTTTGAGGACAAAAATATTTTAAGGATGAGAGGTTGTAATATCCCAAAATTTTATAGAAGAGAATTTAATTATTGTAGGCTATATTTTAATATTTTGAAAGTTTAGGGATTAAAGTGTATATAAAGTAAATTTTAATTTAATTTTGGTTAAAATGTAGATATTGACGGAGTGATAATAATTATATGAATATTGGGCTCGATGGATAGATCGTAATTAAGTTGCATATTAGGCTTGAGAAAAAGTTAATTTGGATTAGTGGAGCCTAATTATCGAGGTCGAAAGATATAGCGTTAAATTATTATTATTATTATTATTATTATTATTATTATTATTATTATTATTAATTGAGTATGTATTAGATTGGGTAGTTCACGTGTAATATGCTTGGTAGGTGGTAGGTTAGTGATTGATTTGCTTATTAAATATAGTTTTTTTTTAAAAAAGAAAAAAGAAAAGAAAAGAAAGTTATGGAAAGCCGAAGCCACAGCACGTGAGTAGTCAGTAGTGGTGAAGAATTGATTTTTTTATTATTTAACTAAAACTTTGGATTGCAAGGATGCCACCACGTGTACTATAATGCATTGATTTTGGGTAACAAGACTTAGATATTTTGTTCCAAAGTTTACGTTTCCCTCATTTTATCCATAACTATCCCACTTCTACATGTCACCAATCCTTTGGAATTTAAAGTATAAATGTCTATGTATATAGACGCATGCATTACACAAGAAAAGTGACACAAAAATATTTATGCATGGCTCACAGTAACAATAGAGGTAGAAAAAGGGAGGAAAGAGATTCTTGTTTTGTTTCCAAAAATTAAAGCAAATTAACAAGGTAGGATATCAAGGTGTAGTGTTCTATGTCCCGTTTAATAACTTTTTTACATGTTGATGAATTTTGTACTCATGAAAGTTAAAGTTATGATATGAAACGCTATGATATGAATGATATGGTCATTCCGGTACAATAATATGATATGATATGATATGAACTCTTACTGAATTTAAAAATATGAGACGATATAATTTTCTGACACGTGTTTAAAATTTTTATACGGGATCGCACAACTAATTTTAATATCCTACTGAGTATTTCCATGTACTCACCATTTTCCCTATTCCTTATAGGTTAGATCGGGTCCTCTCGGAGTGTGGTGGTTCAATTGAGTGGTTGTGTCTCGTTCCGCTCGACAAAATCTAGAATCTTAGCACGTAATTTTATTTCTTTTAAGTTTATTGCAATAGACATTTATTTATTATTAAATTCTAGTGCATGTTTATTTGCATATGAATATATGCGGGTTGCATTTTAAATAAAATTTGAATTAAATGTTATTCCTTTTATCGTTTTTCCTGTTTAAAGGTAGTTGATTATGATTTTATTGTCATATTCCTATTAAAGATTTTTGTACTTTTCCATGGTATTATTAGCTAGCAGTATATGAAATTTTCCCAAAATTTATGGCACATTGTCAAAACAAATGTTAAATCACTTTCCATTTGTTTGTCTTGGGTGTCGAACACGTAAAATTGGAGATTTAAACATTGGTGGTTGAATAGAATTTCCATATGTGTCTAATTAATGAAACCACAATAATAATATTAAATTGGTGAAGTTGATGCCGTATTTCTACTCACTGCAAAGGAATAAATAAAATTTGCCCTATTTTCATTATTTTAAATTGAGCAAGAAATAAAAATATGGTTAGTTAATATTTTGTGCATACTATTTCTATTTTATCTATAGAGTTTTTAATAACATTTTAAGTAGTTAATTATTTTACGAGAAAATATTCTAACGGTATGAAATTTACAAATTTAGTTGCCAGAAATCCTACTTTATTTGACTTTTAAGGATGTGCCAGATAGAATTTTAAATTTATGAGCTATAAATGGTTTAAAATATAATTGACATTTCTATAAATATTTTTTTTTTTGGGTAGCAATTCAAATCCTTAATTTTTGGGTCGCTACAATTAAATTATATGCTTCACGAGTATAAAATCCTTCAGGGTTAAATTATGATTATACCAAATCAGGTTTTTATAACTGCATTTCAAAAATTATACATTGCCACTCTAACTAAATATGGACTTGTAAGTCCATCCACCATGGTCTATGGAAATTTACAATTTTGAGTTTCGTGGGTTACATATTATTACTTCATTTTTCTCATTTTCTTTTCACATAATTATGCAGCTTTAGATTTTCAATCTATAAGTATAGAAACTTCAAGTTTTTGTAGGCTCTATTAGACCTCCATTTTGACGGAAATATATTTTGGAATAATGATTTTTATTATTGAATATGTGGTTAAAAATTAAGAAAAACTTTTAAGTTCATGTGTAAATTTATTTGATGATAGTTTCTATAATTGAAAATAAGTTTTGTCAAAATGAGTTTTTGGAAAACAGAGCCCAAACAAGAGGGTTGGTAAATTCAACTTTACTAGGATTATGTCCATTTATTTGGTCAACTACTTCTTTAATCGATATCTTTCAACGAATTTATTTCGATATCTTTGCTATTCAGAATATAAAGTTGTACATCATGTGCAAAAGTATTGCTGAAAACTTTTTATTTTCGATTTTGTTTCAATAACAACATAACTTATTGAGATTTCCCAATTTTCAACATTTTAAGTACATGAACCTTTTATGAGGTTTTAAGTTACTTATGTTTATAAACTCTTCAAAAGTATACGCCTCCTAATTAGGACCATCTTTCTGTTTTGCTCCATTTTCTTTTGAAGACTTTTATCTTAGAATCGAATGTATTCACATTTCAAACATGTTATATATATCAAATATTATATTAATGAATTGTCCTCTCAGGACATCAATTTGAGTTGGAGCATTAAAAGTTGGTGTGCAAGATACATTAGAAAATACATCTAAATGAACTATCTTTAGAATTTTTATATCAATTTGTATTTTGGAAGGATCTAGGTAATATAATGATACATTTGTATATAATTTTTTAACTTCTTAATTTCTCTCCATATTATTGAGAGAATTGTTCGATCAAATTGACAATCAACAAATTGCATTATAAAGTACCATCTATTATGGTTTGCTATGTTGTATACGGATTCAAGCTACATATTTATTCTCGACATTCTTTACTTTCCATCTCAGTATATTATGGTAGATCAATTGTTCATATATTGTCCTATCACAATAATTAGATGAAAAAACAAATATAGCAGTGAAATTTTCAATGTTGGCATGATGGCAATAGAATTTTCTAGAGAAAACTAAAAATTACTTTTCAGTAATAATGATTTAGAAATTAACTGAAGCCCCTTAATAAACAAAAGTGTCAAACCATTTGTCGTCATCCTAACTAACATTTATTAAAAGGTTGAGATTTTAGGCTCAATTACATTAACAAAACACATCGTTTTGTATAATCTTAATATTATGCTCACAATTTAAATTTTGAGTAGTAATTTTGTAAATTTCAGTTTGCGAGCATCACGTAATCTTCTGGTAGAAGTATCCAGATACATATAATAGCTAGTTGGTCAATATGGAAGATGACGTAACCCCAATCAATTTTTGAAAAATATAGCAAATTCAATCACTATTTTAGCTAATAATAGTTAATGGTCAATTTTCAATAAAGAGAACAAACTTCATATATAAATACATTGGATTGAATAATCTTCTAATTCTTCGTTGAATGTTCATTTGCACTCTTAATTTCGCATCATTATTGATCCAATGATAGTCCAACTAGTATTGTCAAACAGTATTACATTTACTAATTGAACATTTGTTCAATATATTGCTTGTTTCATTTCTACCATTATCTATATAATATCGATCATGAGAAGCATTTTAGAAAACTTAATATATTTCTCTTTAATTTAGAAGAGGTTAAATTATTATCAGTAGTAAAATTTTATTCTCTCAAATAACGCATTATTGATTCTTTTGGAGCATTAAAATAATATTCTTTTAAAATATTAATATATTATAACATTATTTTTAAATAATGATATATATGAATTATGCTTCTTCAGGAACATAATTGATTTTCTTTTGAATATATAACATGAATTGTGTTTCTTTGATAATATTGAGATCATATTTGTTTAGAATAAATAAAATTTTTAGTTATGCTTCTTTAGGAGCATAAATATTATTGAATATTTGTGTTCTATTTAAGAAAGTTAACTTAATATAAATTTATGTTTCTTTTCTAGCAATAGGTCAATATTTTTTTGAAAATATTGGAATTGTAATGTCATGTTTTCAGGAGCAGGTAATATTCTTCCAAAAAGATGAAACGTTGTGTTCTTCGGGAGCAACAATAAATTAAACATATTAATTATACAAATAAAATATTTTACGTTGTGAGCAATTATAACATGCAAATTGAATATAAAAATTAATTATGTAGAGTATGATGATTATAATTTATATACAATAATCAATTAAATAAAACCTCATAATTTAACAATTGGATTAATAGATGGAAGAGTACACTAGGATAATTATTTAATGTAATCATGTAATTTTTGTATTTGGGTCAATGTGTAATTCTTATATTAAAGTACCTATTCAAAAGAATATATGATCTTGTGGACAGGAATTGATGGGTTCTGTACTTAGCATTCTAAAATATATTTTTTATATTAGGATCATTGATCAATGGATTTTTTTTTTTTTAAAAAGAATTTGACAATTGTTCACGTACAGATTTTCTAATGAATAAATCTTTGAATTTTAGTCATAACCGTTGAATTTGGAAAACAATGAGTTATGAACATGATATCCAAATTTTATAATGATCGGACCATAGAGCGCTCAGATATCAATATTTTTCATTTCGGTTGTGAAGGTTGTCCAGATTCGACGAATTTTCAGCACTTTTTTATTTTTAATTTTTCTCTATTTTAATGAGTTCTATCATGCTGATAACGTGTTATAAAATCAAAGGAATAAGAGGGAAATATAAGAAAAAAAATAGAGAAAGTCAAAATTCAACTATTTATTTTATTGAGAAACAATATTGTTCGCTAAAACTATAAATTGAAAGTGTTTGGATCATGTTTAAGTAAAAAAGTGGGCTATAAGTTCGAGTTGATTCCTCTAGGAATGTTTTCTTTTAATTACCCAATAGTCAATTTAATTTTTAATGATTAAATATCTTCAATTCGATTCTTAATATGAAAGTACAAAAAGATTAACCCTAATTGATCGGTTCAATCTATTATATCTTTATGTCGATTAAAACCCAATGAATCACATCAAAACTTTATGAAAATAGCTCAATGGGTTACCTAGAGTTAGGAATATGTCTCTATCTCCCACGAGAACCTAAGACATTTATTATTTTAGCCTAAAATGCACAATAATATCTTAATAATTGAATAATTCACTCAACTCAATCATTTATTGACAACATAATTGATAAGCATTAAAACACAGTTTAAATACACAAGAAAATAAGTAATTTTTAACACTAAGCCCCCATTTGGCCCCAATTCTCTTTCTCTTTCTCTCTCTCTTATTTTCAACCACACAATCTTCGATAAAATAATATTACACGTAAATAAAAAACTTTTTATTCTTTTTCAACCACACTTTTTTCAAAAAATACTATTCCAACCATTAAAATTTGGAAAGAATGAGGGCCAAACGGGGGCTAAATAAGAAACATTGAAATTAATTAAACTAGGTTAAGCTTCATAATTTATCCTGACATTAAAAGTTTAGCTTATGTTAATATAAATGAACAAAATGGAAAATGTAAAGAAACACATTACAAAATAAAGAAAATAAGGAAATAATATAAGATAATAAACCATACATTGGATGGGTTGTTGAAGAAATGGAGTGATGAAACCTTGATTCTTCATTCAAATCCCTCAATTTTGCCTGGTTTTTCTTCCTTTCTCCATTGCCGCTTTTATCTCTAATTAGGATTTCAATGGTTGAAGAGTGAATCTCAAAACAGTGGAAAACCTCCAAAACAACAGAAGCCCTAGAAAAACAGAAAAAAAGCATAACCAGAAGTATTAAATGCCACGTAGGGAACTGGTATTCCAGTTGAACCTACGTCAAGAAGACAGTTAATTTACTTCTACTTTTCTCTTTTGTGCAATTCAATCCTTAAGTAAACTGCTTGATAGGTCCTTCAACTTTTGGACGGTGCACTTTGATGCTCAATTCACATCTTTTTTTGCTTTTGATCTTTTTCTTTCTCCTTTTGCCTTGTTCTTTTTCAATTTGAGATTTTCAACCTATATAGGCAAATATCACTCGATTGTAAGTAGAATTTCATCCATTTAATCAGTAATAAACTCTTTCAAAGTGGTAAAAATACACTTAACAAACACTGGCAACTTAAATTCTTGCTAGTCTTGAGAAAGATTATTTACTAACACAATCAAATCGCACATGGTAACTATCAACAATATTATATAGCTTGCTTATATATCCATGTGTAATCAATTCAAAAACATGCTTCCAAATCATGCTACTAAAGATAATTTAAGCTTATCTAATATTTGATCGGCGTGTGTGCATAATCACTTCTAATCATCATCTAAATTAGGAAAAATTTGCAAAGAAGGAAAAGAAGTTTTCAAATTGATTCCAAACCAACCTTAGTCCTTTTCCACTCATGAGATTCACATCCCTCGACTAGATACTTCATTTCTTTCCCGATGTATATATCTAAAGGTTGTTTTCAAACCACTCGTTCCTTTTCCAACTCTAACTTGGTTAGGTCTAACCGACAATATCCAACGTCTAGCATGTGATGATTCACCACTAATTGGATGCTTCGACTTTAAGCTTATACTAGGTAATTCAAACCACTGATTATCTAAGCCCAAATTCAATTGCAAATGCTCAATATCAAAATTTTCAATAAAGCTCATGCTTGATTTACTCCCTTAAGCTTTTTTCTTGACCCTTATAGCAAGATTTAAGTTTATAACCTCCAAAATTTTTAGACCAAAGGGTACTAGGTTTGAGGATACCCTTGTGGATTTACTAAGTCAAGTCAAAAAGGCTATGGAATGAGGCATAAGATTAACAAGTGCAATGTCCTGTTTAAGAACAACAAAAATACATGGGGCTTAGATTCATAGCATATGGTCATTACCTAGCTTATACCTAATAGCAAAAGATACCCTCACAAATATGATCACATGCATGGAATCAACATATTTCTAGATAATATCCTTTACCGGCTCGACCTTCCCCGAACTTATCATGCAATATGGTAAGGTGATAGAGAAGAGCATATACGTGAATAGAAATTTATACACAACTTACAACCTAGTTCTACCAATTCAACAATCATTTCCATCAATCAATAATTTCCACATCTAGACAACAATTGATCAAGACTATAGTGCTCAAGTAATTTAGAATCTCACATGGATGAGCAATTTTTTAGAAGCACAAATAGCATATTTGATAATAGCTTATGAATTAATAACAATTTTAAACATCAAATCATCCTAAGTCAACAATGGATAGCTCTAACATGTAAAAATGAAATCATCTCAAAATAAGAGTAGTTAATCATCATCTCAGTACTTGAATTACACATTGTCCTCAATGTGTAAAAGAACAAAAAAAGAAGAGAAGCGGGTTGACAAAACTCTCCGATTGCATTTTTGTTGAAGGATGCTTTTGAAGAACTTGAGTTTGTGGTCTTCTTGTATGCAATGCAGCCCCACACTTGTTGAAAATCATGGATGGCTAGAACTTCAAAAATTTTGACCTATAAAAATGGTATTTACTCAAAAGGTGATAATGAAAGTGTTCACACGAGTAAAATACAAAATAAGGAAATGAGGGATAAGAAAATTGAGTTGTTTCTTAACAAATGATTGTTTTAAAGTTTCTAAATTGACTTTGCGGCATGATCACTCTGGGTTGGTAAGAAGAATGGATGACTTCTCTTTCGATAAATCACCTTCCAAGTATGGCCCATTAAGCTTGAATTTCTCAAATTTTTCCATGAAATAGCTCGATCACTCTATATGATAAGAGTTTAGAAATGGTAAAAGGTCTCAACCATCTAGCGTGGAGTTTTTTGAGGAGCAACTGGAGTAGAGAATTTTATAGAACTTGTTTCCCAATAAAGAACGCCCATTTAACATTGTACTTATCATGCCACTTTTTTTCGTCTCTTTGTAAATTCTAGCATTTTCATAAGAATCAAAACGGAGTTCATCAAGATCATTCAATTGAAGCAAGCTTTTCTCACCGGCCAATTTACATCAAAATCAAAGTTTTTATTGCCTCGTGAGCCCGATGATCAAGTTTGAACGAAAGGTGACAAGATTTTTTCAAACAAAGACGATAAGGAGACATACCGATGGGAGTTTCAAAGGCAGTGCGGTAGGCCAATAATGCATCATCCAATTTTTTAGACCAATCTTTTATGAGGAACTCGCCATTAACTAAAGAATCCTCTTCAACTCCTGATTCGAAATCTCTATTTGGCCACTAGTTTGGAGATGACAAGGAGGAGCCATCGGGTGTTTCACTCCGTATTTTGTCAAAAGTAAGTCGAAGAGATGATTATAAAAACGTTTGTCTCCATCACAAATGATAGCTTGGGGGTACCATATCGTGAGAAAATATTTTTCTTTAAAAGATTCACCACAACCGAGCATCATTAGTGAACAAAGCCACTGCTTCTGCCCATTTTGACACATAATTTATCTTTACCAATATGTATGGATTTGAAAATGAGAAATGAAAATGTCAAATGAAATCAATACACTACACATAAAAAATCTTCAATTCCAAAATAGAATTCAAAAACATTTCATTACTATTGGAGATATAATCATTACATTGGCATCAATCTCACTTGGAGACAAGAGTGTGGGCATTGTTGAACAATTTAGGCCAATAAAAACCAAATTGAAGATCTTTCAAAACAGTTTTCTCGGAACCAAAGTGATCACCATAAAGAGAAGAGTGATATTGTTCAAGGATCTTTTCCATTTCACCCTTTGGTACAAAGTTTCTAATTATTTGATCTAGTTCCCATTTGATCAACGAAGGATCTACCTAAAGATACAGAATGCTGGTGTCACTTGCAAGGAAATTAACATGATATGCATGTCATGGTAAATGAGTAGCTTGTAGAAGATACATGATTGGCAAGATTTGCTCATCTAGGAACACTTCATATATCTCTCCATTATCTACCACCTCAGTTCACTCAAGCCTAGAAAATGATTGATAACAACATTTTCGATCTCCTACTTATTACAAATCTTTAAGTCAAATTCTTGCAAAAGAAGAACCCATCTAATCAACCTCGGCTTGGTACCTTTCCTTGCTAGCAACTAATTGAGGGCCGAGTGGTAGGTGTATACTATTACCTTAAAGCCAATGAGATACGACCGAAACTTGTAGATACCACTGCAAGCATCTCATTTTCGATAGTAGCATAATTTAATTAGACATTGTTAAAAATTCGGCTAGAATAATAGATAACATGCAAGATTTTATCTACTTTCTGCCTAAAATCGCTCCAAGAACATAATCGCTAGCATTATACATGAGCTCAAAAGGAATATCCCAATCCAGTTCTACAATAATTGGAGTTGTGATGAGTCTATACTTAAGAATGTTGAAAGCTCAGAGATATTCTTGGAAGAAGTGAAAAGGAATGTTCTTTTCAAGCAAGGAGCAAAGTTACTAAGTCCCTGTTTGATTCTGATTCTTTGGCCATAAAAATGAAAAATATGATCATTATTCATACATCAAGCCACCATATTTGACTTTCTATCTCTTGTCTAGGTTTCGTAAAAACTATATTTTTTATTCTCATTCTTACAAAAATGGGTACCAAACAAAGTCTAAATAACAAACAATGAAATTAATTAAACTAGGTTAAGCTTCCTCGTTCATCGCATCATTAAAAGTTTAGCTCATGTTGATAAAAAAGAACAAAATGAAAAATGTAAAGAAACCTATTACAAAATAAAGAAAATAAGGGAAAAATACTAGACGATAGAATAAACCCGTCCCTTAGATGGGTTCTTGAAGAAATGGAGTGATGAAATAGTGATTTTTCCTTCAAATGCCTCAATTTTTATTGGTTCTTTTTCATTTCTCCTTTGCCTCTTTCCGCATCATTTTGGATTTTAATGGTTGAATAGTGAATCCCAAAATAACGGATGAAAAATACTTTTAAAAACATCCAAAAATGTCCTAGTATAATTATAGCAAAACCTTGTAAAATAGAATAGTCCTAGCATTAAAGGTTGGCAAAGGGACGCTGGTATTCCAATCAAACCTGAGCCGTAAGGTAATTAATTTGTTGCCTATTTGTAAACTAGAACGTGCATCGGCTACTTCCAATTTTCTCTTTTGTACATTTCAGTCCTCAAGCAAATTGTACAGCAAGTCTCTCAACTATGATTTTCTTCATTTTGGTCCTTCAATTTTGTGTATCTTTTCAACTATGCCCTTTGTAAATAACATCCAAGGTCTTTCAACTTTTGTACTTGTGTACTTTGATCCCTAAATTCACTTTTTGTACACTTTTGATCCTTGTTATCTTACTTTTGCCTTGTTCTCTTTCAATCAAGGATTCTCCCCATATTTAAAAGGCTCAAAATGAAAGTTACAATTTGAATGGAATAAACCCTTCTCGTAAGTAGGACATTTCTAAAAATTTGATTAAACTTAATAACAATCAATAATTATCTCATAGTTTTACAATATATAATATCTCTAACTTTCCAAAGCAATCACATACTTATTTTTTAGCAATAACATAAAATGATCACATGTACTAACAACTAATGCAAGAGAATTTATGACTTCTATGACCCTAAAAATAGATAACATATTTATTTTGATAGAAAAGAAGTAAAAAAAGAATCCTAGTTTGCATCTGTTAACCTCAATTTTTGTACCTCCAACATGGCCAACAAATCCCAATGCTTCTCACATCCATGTTAGTTTAGTTCCTGCACACTTGGACAAATCATTAACCACACGAGACTTCCTCCAGCAGTTGTGAAGTTGGCCACACATACTTCGACGATCAAGTCAGTTGAAGTAGTATGTAGACACGAGCCTCCAATGTAAGAAGAAGATTGGCTTTGAAGAAATTATGTGATAATAACAATAAGGATAGCATAGTTATAGTATGAGAATCTAAAGTTGCATTACCTTTGGAATGACACATAGTGTGAGTATTTATTGTAGAATAGGATAGATAATGACCATAGTATGAAAGCATACATAGCCTTATCTATGTGGGTGAGGCCTTTTGTCAAAGATATCAATGAATTGTAGAATAGGATAGGTACCGACCATAGTATAAAAACATACATAGCCCAGGTTTGCCTGCCATGTATAATTCTCTAGAGCTTTGCTAGATAATATATAGTAATAGTCTCCGAAGTTCATGTATAGTTATTCATATAATACGTAGACTTTTGCGTTTAGGTGTAGTTACTAGGTTTGAGATGCTCTTTGTTCTATTTGGGTTGTGTTACTCATCTCTATCTCCGAAGTGCAAGTATGGATACTCATAAAATGTGTGGATTTCTAAGTGAGATCTTAATGAGTTGACCTATGCTATGTTGTGTAAGTAAGAATTTACAACAATGTGCAAACTTGATTGAAGGTCAGGCCCTAGTTAAGAGGGTAAGCCTACTGTTGAATTAAAGCCTGTGATAAGGCTGAAATTCCTAAAGGTGAAGTCATTATTAAGAGGGCGAGCCTGTTGGTAGAGTTGAAGCCTTTGACAAAGTTGCAAGCCATAAAGACGAGGCCATTGTTAAGAGCGTGAGTCTAATTATAGAGTTAAAACCTGTGATAAGACTAAAATTTGTAAAGACCAGGTCTTTATTGAGAGGGCAAGCTTGTTAATGGAATCAAAGCCTCTAATAAGGCTGAAATTCATAAAAGCAAAGCCTTTGTTAAGAGGTCAAACCTATTGATGGATTTAAAACCTACGATACGGCTAAAATTCATAAAGGTAAGGCCCTTACTAAGAGGGCATACCTATTGATGGAGTTGAAGCCTGGATAGGCTCTTTTTGCATATGCGAAAAATAACTATGAAAATACAATGATGGGACGTGTATAGCAATGATTTGAAAACTTCTCCTCTTTCCAAGATACGACAGTAAAACATTTTTCCTTTTTCCAATACGTTTATCGTATCCATACTAAATGTGAAATGATGATAGTTTGTTACAATTAGTAGGGGCGACGCAACTTATAGGGTTGTACTAAGCTCGATATAATCCTGAATTTCCATTCAGATTTTGATAGGCGCCTTTGTATTTAACTTTTCATATCAAAGGCATAGGTATACATGTTATATTGAGTGGTGCTTATCTGATGATTGAGATTCGTTTTGATTTCCTATAAAAGGGTACCTTAGCTAATTGTTATGCCCTTTCCTTTGCAAAAAATCTTAAAACAATTTGAAAATCCTTTACATTTCTTCGGTAACTTCTGTATGCTTTTCAGCTAATAATTAAAGTTCCACCTTCTAGTTATCTTATTTGATATTGTTTTAAGTGAATACCATTTTTCATTAATTTTTTGACCTAAACAAAATCCCAAAACGGGTTCCTATAGGAAAGCTAATATGGTAATGATATACGTCGAAGCTAGTTTGCTTAGAGATTCCTACTGAGCAATATAGGATCCTTGATACTATTGCGATGTTCTTCCTGACCTCCTGAGAAAGAGCCTAGTTTCTTGAGGAGTGGTGTGTGGCTATAAGTGATGCAATACCGAGTACTAGGATAAGGTTGCCTTTATATCCATTCTTTAGGTCTATACTTAGGTAACACTCTTTGTAGAAATTAGGCAACTGAGGATATAAAGTGAGAGATTTACGAAAAGGTTACTACAAGCGGACTTATACATTCTAGATATGAAAGATTTTGATGTTATATTAGGCATGGATTGGTTAGGACTCAATCATGTGACCATCCAATTTCACAGTAAAGAAGTATTATTTCATAAGGTAGGAGAGGAGCAAAGTTAAAGTCTCTATCTCGCCGTGTATCTATTTTTCAAGACGAAAAAATGTTGGGAAAAAAGAGTCATGTAAATGATTTTTTTAATATTATTGGTTTCCAACTTATAGTAGCAACCGTTAATGATATAATTGTAGTGCAAAATTTTTTGGATATATTTCCAAAATACCTAGCTGGCATCCCACTTGATAGGCTGGTGGAATTTACGATTAACTTAGTTTACGGAACGACACCAGTATCTAAAGTCCCGCACAGTATGGTACTGAATAATTTCAAAAGTTAAAGTTACAATTGGAAAAATTGCTAGATAAAGGTTATATTCGATCAAGTATATCTACATGTGGCGCTCCATCACTCTTTGTGAAAAGAAGGATGGGACCATAAGGATGTGTATCAATTATCAAGAATTGAATCATTAAAAATAAATATTCACTTCCACAAATAAAAGATTTGTTCGACAAGCTAAGGGGTGCAAAGCTATTTTCTAAGATCGACTTGAGGTCAGGTATCATCAACTAAAGGTCAAGGCAAGTAATATCCTGAAAACTACTTTCAGGACTCATTCTGAAGATTATGAGTTCAATGTCATACCTTTTGGATTGACCAATGCCCCAACAGCATTTATGGACCTAATGAATCGAGTATTTCATCAATACTTGGAATAGTTCGTCGTTGTATTTATTGATGACATACTTTTGTACTTCAAAGATAAGAAGCAGTATGAGGAACAATTTCGAATAGCACTCGAAACATTGAGGAAAGAGAAATTATATGCTAAACTCAAGAAGTGTGAATTTTGGCTTGATTGCATAGGTCTTTTTTGGTCAGGTGGTTGCCGCCCAAGGAATTGAAGTAAACCCAATTAAAATGGAAGCAGTAATTAATTGGCCTAGACTAACGAGTGTGGGTGGAATTTATAGTTTCTTGGGATTGGTCAGATATTGTAGGAGATTTATTGAGGGCTTCTCAAAAACAGTAGGGCCAATGACTCATTTGACTAGAAACGGTGTGAAGTTTTAGTGGATGGAAAAGTGTGAAGAATGTTTTTAGGAACTTAAGCAGAGATTAGTCTTGGCTCCCGTATTGATGGTATTTGAAGGTTCAGATGGTTTTGTAATTTATAGCGATGCCTCCAAAACATGGCTTGCATTATGTTCTGATGCAACGTAGAAAGGTAATTGCTTATATCTCAAGACTGTTGAAGCAAGATGAGCAAAAGTATCCAACGCACGACCTTGATTTGGCAGTGATGGTTCACGCCATAACGATATGGCATCACTATCTATATAGAGAAAAGTGTGATATCTATACAAATCACTAGTCTTAAATACTTATTCATACAGAAGGAACTGAATATAAGATGGAGGAGATGATTAAAGTTAGTGAAAGATTATGACTGTACGATTTTTTTTCTATCCAAGTAAGGCTAACATTGTCATAGATGCTCTTAGCAGGAAGATAGTATCACATTTAGTAGTTTTACCTAGGGTATAAGAACATTTGATAAAGGACATTGAGAAATTGAGATTAGAAATCATTACACCGCTGATTTGAACTTTAGTGATAATTCTAGCATTAACAGTTCGACCTACCGTAAGGATATAATCAAGGAAGCACATAGTAAGGATCCATTTTTGCAAAAGATAGAGGCTAATATTGGTACAAACAAATGGTTAAGATTTGAAATATATGCATACAAAGCACTATTCTTTAAAGGAAGACTATATGTACCTAAGGAGAAAGTATAAGAAACGAGATATTTGAAGAGGCTTGCTCGACCCCGTATGCTGCAAATCCATGCGGTACAAAAATATAACAAGATCTTCAAAATATATTTTGGTGGAGAAAAATCTAAAGAGAAATTGATCTGTTCATAGAGAAATGTATTGTCTATCAGATGGTCAAAGTAGAACATGAGAGGCTATCAGAACTTTTGAACCCATTGGATATTTTAGAAAGGACATAGGAACAGCTCGCTTGGTGAAGTCAAAGAGATAGTTAGATTGTATGGAGTCCCAATCACCATTGTTTTTATAGAGACCCAAGGTTCATATCAAAGTTTTGGAGAAGCTTACAAGGAGCCATAGGGATGAAACAAAAGTTTATTACTACTTATATCTACAGATTGTTGGACAATTGGAAAGAACCATTCAAACTTTTGAAGATATGCTGATAGCATGCGTTTTGGATCTTAGGACACATCTACCATTAGTGGAGTTTGCTTACAAAAATAGCTTTCAGGACACTATAGGCATGGTCTTATATGAAGTTCTATATGATAGGAAGTATAGATTCCTTATTTATTGGGACAAGGTCAGAGAAAATAGAATTTTGAATTATGATATTATTAAACAAATAGTTGAAGCGGTTGACAAGATTAGAGTCAGAAGAGAACTTTAAAGGATGGTTTTACATGAACCCTTAGGGAACACATTCACCCATCATCTGGGGTACTCCGACCTTAATAAAGAATTAAAATTTGTCTTGGTTCTAGATGAGAGATCGTTGGTAGACAGTGGAGGGCAATGTGATCCCAGAAATAACTGTGCCGACCCAGTATCATGAGTATAATGAGTTTCTATTTCTATTAACAAGAGCCTCTATTACTTGTTTCCTTCCTTAGTCATTTTGCTAACATGAGCTTTAAGTAGCTGCAATCAATCATTTTGATTTTGAGCTGGTAGAATGGGCTAGCTATTGTTAAAGCCATCTATGAGCTACCTGTTGAGAAGTGGACTATCAAGAACGTTGTAGCGAAGCAAGCTCTTTTTTTTACATATTCATTGATGGCTGCCAAGGGTAAGTGGCCTCGACACCCATGTATTTTTTGCTTGTAAATTTTTCAACAAGTGTTAACGCTTCATCATCATCATCTTCTTCTTCTTCTTATTATTATTATTATTATTATTATTATTATTATTATTATTATTATTATTATTATTATTATTATTATTATTATTATTATTATTATTATTATTTTGCAAAGCAATATGATAGTAAGGAATATGTCAAACCGAACATTTCTTTATAAGGCACCTTGGAGAGTTAATGAAGAACCCCAAATAGTTCTAAACACCTTAGTGGCACTAAGACATGAATATTGGATGACTAAAGTATACTTTAGATTTTTAGTCTCATTTGAGACCCATTTTCGGCAGAGGAAACATTCGATTTGGAAAATGATATCTAAATAAAAGTTGTAGCTCTTTGAGTTAGCTTTCCAACTCACTTTGAATTATCTCAATCGGATATCAGGAGAAGAAGTTATGATAGAAACACTGAAAGCTGTGCAGTGTCAACCGGACTACAATCGGTCGACCGAAACTGCCTGAAAGGAAAATTCTCGTTTTTCTTTAGAATTTAAATATTTATTTTCATTAATTATTTTCTCAAAGGGCCACCCATGTTTTTGGCAATAAAAACCCCACTAAATTGAAGCATTTAACCTCAAACTTAAATGGCAACCATGTTTTCTCTCTTAAATGAAATTTGACCCTTCATTTGCTTTAAGTTATGGGATATTTACCTATAAATAGAGACCTCGTTTCACTCATTTTTCTCACACCAAAAGCAAGAGCTTTTACATACTAAAGAAAGAGTTTCCAAGAGAGAAAAAGAGAGGGAGGAAAACTATTTTTCCTAGAAGTTTAAGAAGTGTTTTCAAGTATCAATTCTCAACGGTTTTCAAACATCCAAGGAGTGCATTTCTTACAACGTCCAAGTTTCATCGAAGTTTTCAATCTAATTTTTCAAAGTTTCAAAAGCATCAATCAAGGTAGGTAGAGGTGCAATGTGTTTAATCGTGTTAAGTTATAAGTTTCGATTCATGTTAAAATTTGTATGTCAAATGGTACTCCGGTACGGCATATTCCTCTATGTTAATGGTTGTATGTCAAATGGTACTCCGGTACGGCATACCCCTCTATGTTGAAGAAATGTTCGTATGTCAAATGGTGCCCTCGGGTACGGCATACCCCTTCATTTCAAATGGTGTCTCTAGGTACGGCATGTATGAAAAGTTATAAAGTTAATGTTTTGAAATGTATAGCTTGATCACGAATGCACCTATGACACCTATTGAGTTTTTCAACTCACGGGCTTAATCCCATCTCTACAGATTGAAGGAATTCTACCTCGGGTATGGATGGAGGAGAAGATGGAGAGTGACGCAACAAGCCTATGGAAATCTGGTGAATAAGTGATTTGAATTTATTTTTATGAAATATTTTCTAATGTTATTTCTTTAAAATTTTGAACAACGCAGAATGCGAGAACAAGTTATGTTTTCTTCAAATAAATTACATTTTGTTGTTTTGAAAAATGATTCAGTGTTTTTGTTTAAAGTATTTGAAGTATTGTTATTTAAATTATTATCCGAAGATGTAAGCTTCCGCTAAAACGTATACACTTGTTACTAAACCACCGGTTAAGCTAAGTAAAGTAAGTAGCGTTCCGGTCCACTAGGGGTCTGGCCGTTACAGTTAAAGAATAAAAAGCCCAGAGTACCAGTACTTCTACTTACAAACATTAGAGGAACGAGCTGTCTCATTTGTAGAAGCTAAATCTATCTCTTCTCCAGAGAAGAAAATGAAGGAAAAAGCTGAGCCTCAGGGGAAGAGGACTCAGAAGAGGCAACTAATTGTAACAAAGAACATCAAATCTCCTCATTTCTCCAAGCGCCAAATGACTATTAATGAGTCATTGAAGAAATCCATTGTAGTAGACTCCATCTCCTTCATAAAAATTATTGATGTTGAGGAGCAGGCCGAGGAGGAAAGTGGCTTCACCAAAAGGAAAATAAAGAATGAGGTGGCCGAAAGATAAGCTTCTAAAGGAAAAGACCAAAACTTCATGGTGGAAAGGTCTGATGAGATAGGCTCGATCATTATAGAGATGTTGTGATATGATCCAGGAGTAGAGCCCGACGAAGGCGAGTGGGAGACGAGATCCGTTGATAATCGATGGAGGACCAATGACGCGATCAAGGACAAAGCAAGTGAAACAAGCGATGGGATTGCTCGTTCAAGAAACCATTAATGGAACCATGTTCGGGGCTCAAAATGGAGAACTTTTATGTTCGGGTCGGAGGTCGAATCAGTTTGGATCAATTTGTTATCAAGCGATGAAATCGGAGGCTGAAAACAAGCCGCACAGGCAAAACACCATGCGGCCACACAGTGGCATACCGAAAATAAAGAAGGCATTTCTTGTTGAACCATGCGACCGAATGGAAATACACCATGCGGCCGCACAAGCCAAAAATTTGGCGAATTTTCCAATTTTGACAATTTTTCATATTTTGTTAGATTTTGATTCTTTTCCATATTTTGGAGATTATGCTCGACTTTTGCACGATTTTTACCTAGTTTTTAGGTTTAGTATAAATAGGAATTTCCATTCAATTGTTAAAAACCTTTGATATTATTGATATTGAATTAAAGTGAGGCGTATTGTCTTCTCTTCATCGTTCTTCATTGAATAATTTCGAACTTATCAAGTGATAACTTCTGGCGTTCAAACAACCGGATTTAATTCTTGGATTGTGTGATCAAGGGGTCTTTCAAGCGTCGTTCTTGTTGAGTTTTTTGGTTCGACTTTCTTTTGGGTTAATCCTAAACTCTTGGATTAATTTGGCTTTCTTGGGTTTGTCAATCTCGTTGTACGTTTCGTAGTCAACGTTGCTACGGGGTTCGCATCAGTTGGTATCAGAGCTTTGGCTCTAAATTATTTGAAGGTTATATCTTTTCTTTATTTGTTGAGTCGTTAATTTTGTTTTCTTAGTTTCTTCTTTTATTTTAATTATTCTTTTTAAGTTCTTCTTCGTCCTTGTTTTTCTTTTCGTCGTTTTGTTTAGTTGTTGGTAGTTTAAACATCTTCTTTCATCAAGGAGTAAAAAAAAAAAAAGTTACTGTACATTCGAGGTACTGTTCATCTCAAAGTATTGTTCACAAAAACAAAATATATATATATATATATATATATATATATTTGATATCATCGTTTGATTTTGTGTTTTTTCTACCAACAACAATTCCTACATTGTGTCTGATTTTTGGAATATTCAATTGGGTTCGAGTCTTTCATTCTTCTTTTGAGTCTATTCACATATTTGTGTTAAAACATTCATCTATTCCACTTATTCAAGTCCTTTGAGTCTCGTGGTCTTTGATTAATATTCGGTTTGTTTGAATTGCCGGTAAAACAATTGATTTAGTTCACTTGGTTCTTTGAAGTGCTTGGAGGGAGACTTTGAGTGGTAAAAGGCCGAGTGGTGAGTTTAATAGAGGGAAAAAGTCATAGTGAGTGTTTTCTAAGTGAAATCTTTGTGAGGCATAAAAAAATTGTGTGATATGATGTCGGAAAGAGAAGGTTCTAATTCAAGCCGAAACGGTAATGACAACAATGCAGCAGAGGACATGATAAGGAAGTTTGAAAGGGTACTTGGTGATGTTAGGGAGAAGGTGGATAGGCAAGGGGAATGGATGGCACAAATAGGTACTACAATTGCTAATCTTAGCCGGGGACAAATGGAAATGTCTAATGCTAGGGGCCCGGGTAGGGGTGAATCTAGGAGAGGAAGGCGGGATGAGTATCGTAGTGATGAGGATGATTTTGATGAAAATGACATTGATATGGGTCGAGCGAGGCATAGGGGCGATAGGATGGAAAGACGGGCCAGGAATAACTTGGGAGATGAAGTAGATGGAAATTTGGGGAGTATTAAAATGACTATTCCGCAATTTAAGGGGAGAAGCAATCCGGAAGCATATTTAGAGTGGGAAATGAAGGTTGAGATGATTTTTGAGTGCTATAATTATTCGGAGGAGAAAAAGGTAAAATTAGCAGTGCTTGAATTCGTGGATTACGCAATATCTTAGTGGGATCAAGTACTTGCATCACGGCGTAGGGGTCGGGAAAGGCCAATTAGCACTTGGGATGAGTTGAAGATGTTGATGAGGAGGAGGTTTGTTCCGAGTCACTATTATAGGGAAATCCATCAAAAATTGCAAGGTTTGTATCAAGGATTGAAAAGCGTAGAGGATTATCACAAGGAGATGGAAATTCTTATGATTCGGGCTAATGTGGAGGAAGATCGGGAAGCTACCATGGCACGGTTCTTGAATGGGTTAAATCGGGACATTGCAAATGTTGTAGAGTTGCAACATTATGTGGAAATCGAGGACATGTTACATGTGGCAATGAAGATCGAGAGGCAATTGAAGAGGAAGGGAATGTCTAGGCAATCGTTTGGTACTTCGGCTCCTAATCCAACATGGAAATTAAAGTGAGATGACAACAACAAAAATGGGGCTACACCTAGAGGTAAAAATGATTGGCAAAAGGACAAGGATGAAAATGCTAGCAAACCAATATCAAAATCGGAGGCACAACCGTCGCAATCGGGACATCAAATGTTTTAGGTATTTGGGAACGGGACATATTGCGCAATGCCCAAACAAACGGGCGATGGTGTTGCAGGATAATGGAGAGATTGTGAGCGATAGTGATGGCGAGTTTGATAACATGCCGGCGTTGGAGGGTGTTAATGAAGAAGAAAAAGTTGAAGGGCCGGTTGGGGATCTACTAGTCACAAGGCGAGATCTCACTACTCATGTCAAAGCGGATGACTTGGAGTTGCAACGGGAGAACATTTTTCACACTCGATGCCATGTCAACAATACGGTATGTAGTGTTATAATTGATGGCGGTAGTTACACTAAAGTAGCTAGCGTATCTCTTGTGGAAAAATTGGGTTTAACATTGTTGAGACACCCGAGACGTTATAAATTGCAATGGTTGAATGAGAGTGGCGAGGTAAGGGTGAATCGAAGGGTGTTACTTAATTTGTCAATTCGGAGTTATAAGGACGAGTTAGTGTGTGATGTAGTACCAATGCAAGCGGGACATATTTTATTGGGGCGACCATGGCAATACGATAGGAAGGCTATGCATGATGGGTACAAAAATCGATATAGTTTCATTAAGGATGGAAGGACCATTACTCTTGTGCCATTAACACCGGCGCAAGTCTATGAGGACCAATTAAAATTGAGAAGTGAGGAAGAGAGGAGAGCAAAAGAGTTAGAAAAAATGAGAGCAAATAGTGAGTTGGAGAAAAAGAGAGAAAATGTTGAGATAGCCATTAGAGAGAAAAAGAGAGAGCAATCACAAGAGAGAAAAGAAAGAGAGTGCCCCGAGAGCAGAGAGAAAACACGAGCGAATTTCTTTGCAAAAGAGAGTGATTTGAGGAGGGCGGTAGTTGAGAGAAAAGAGATGATCTTGTTCGTTTATAAGGAATCACTCCTCAATTTTGAGGAAACTAACCTACCCCTCCCTAGTTTGGCTAAGTCTTTGTTGCAGGAATTCGATGATGTACTTCCGGAGGATGCACCAAGTGGAATGCCGCCTATTCGAGGCATTGAACATCAAATTGACTTCATACCCGGAACTGTCATTCCAAATCAACCGGCTTATCGAAGTAATCCCGAAGAAACTAAGTAGCTTCAAAGACAGGTGGATGAGTTAATGAGCAAAGGATACGTGAGGGAAAGCATGAGTCCTTGTGCGGTACCGATTTTGCTTGTGCCAAAAAAGGATGGAATATGGCGAATGTGCGTGGATTTTAGGGCTATCAACAACATAACGGTAAAGTATCGTCACCCTATACCTAGGTTAGATGATATGCTTGATGAATTACATGGTTCTTGCATATTTTCTAAAGTTGATTTAAAAAGTGGGTATCATCAAATTCGTATGCGGGAGGGTGATGAATGGAAAACGGCTTTTAAAACTAAGTATGGTTTATATGAATGGTTGGTTATGCCGTTTGGACTCACAAATGCACCTAGCACTTTTATGCGTTTAATGAATCATGCTTTACGTGCTTTTATAGGAAAATTTATTGTGGTTTATTTTGACGACATCTTAATCTATAGCAAAAATCTAGGAGAGCATTTGGAACATTTAAAATGTGTGCTAATTGTTTTAAGGAAAGAACAATTCTATGCTAATCTTAAGAAATGCACGTTTTGTATGGATAGAGTTATTTTTCTTGGTTTTGTGGTTAGTGCTAATGAGGTAGAAGTAGACGATGAAAAGATAAAAGCTATTAGAGATTGGCCGACACCTAAAAGCATAACGGAAGTTAGGAGTTTTCATGGTTTGGCTAGTTTTTATAGATGGTTTGTGAAAGATTTTAGCACTATCATTGCACCACTCACAGAAGTAGTTAAAAAGATGTAGGTTTTCATTGGGGTGATGAACAGGAACTTGCATTTAATATTATTAAAGGTAGATTGTGTGAAGCACCTGTTTTGGCATTACCTAATTTTGACAAAACATTCGAGATTGAGTGTGATGCATCATGAATAGGGATTGGAGCAGTTTTAATGCAGGATCGGAGGCCTATTGCATACTTTAGCGAGAAATTGAGTGGAGCTGTTTTAAATTATCCTACATATGACAAAGAACTTTATGCACTTGTTCGAGTTTTGGAGACTTGGCAACATTATCTATGGCTGAAGGAGTTCGTAATACACACCGATCATGAATCACTAAAGCACTTGCGGGGACAAAGTAAATTGAACAAGAGGCATGTACTGTGGATGGAATTCATTGAGACCTTTCCATACGTCATTCGGTATAAACAAGGTAAGGAAAATATGGTGGCGAATGCATTGTCTCGAAGGTACGTATTGCTAACTACTCTTGATTCTAAGTTACTTGGATTTGAACATATTAAGGAATTATATGAAAAAGATGTTGATTTTTCGGATATTTATTTGTCATGCGTTAAGGGGACGGTTGATAGGTTTTTTAGGCATGAGAGGTATTTATTTCGGGAAAATAGGTTATGTGTTCCTAATTGTTCTATTCGGGAGTTGTTAGTAAGGGAGGCACATAGTGGTGGATTGATGGGACACTTTGGGGTTCAAAATACTTTAGATGTATTGAATGAGCATTTTTATTGGCCTAAGATGAAAAGTGATGTTGAACGAATTTGTAGTCGATGCATAGGTTGTAAAAAGGCTAAATCTAAGGTTTTACCACAAGGTTTGTACACACCTTTACCTACACCTAGTGAGCCTTGGGTTGATATCTCGATGGACTTTGTTTTGGGTTTACCTAGGACTAAGAGAGGTCGGGATTCTATTTTTGTGGTTGTAGATAGGTTCAGCAAAATGGCACATTTTATACCATGTCACAAAATTGACGATGCCACGAACATTGCTGACTTATTCTTTAAAGAGATTGTGCGTTTACATGGGGTTCCCAGAAGCATAGTGTCGGATCGGGATGTCAAATTTTTTAGCCACATTTGGAGAGTTTTGTGGGGTAAGTCAGGCACTAAGTTACTGTTTTCCACAACTTGTCACCCACAAACAGATGGCAGACCGAAGTAGTGAATAGGACTATGACACAATTGTTACGCACAGTAATCAATAAAAATTTGAAGAGTTGGGAGGAGTATCTACCATTTGTTGAATTTGCATACAATCAAGCTATTCACTCTACTACGTCATATTCTTCATTTGAAATTGTATATGGTTTTAATCCACTAACTCCTTTGGATTTAATTCCTTTACCTGTGAATGAACGTGGTAGTTTAGATGGCAAAAAGAAGGCGGAATTGATTAAGTCACTCCATGAAAAGGTAAAAGCGCAAATTGAAAACAAAAGTAAGTTGGTTGCGTCGCAGGTGAACAAAGGTAGGAAGCGCGTGACATTCGAGCCAGGAGATTGGGTTTGGGTGCACTTTAGGAAGGAGTGGCTTTCGGAGCAAAGGAAGTCCAAGTTGCAACCGAGGGGCGATGGTCCATTTCAAGTGATTGAAAAGATAAACGACAATGCTTACAAGTTGGACCTTCCAGGTGAGTACAATGTTTCGGCTACTTTTAATGTATCTGATCTCTCTCTGTTTGATGCAGGTTCAGATTTGAGGACGAATCCTTTTGAAGAGGGAGGGGATGATATGATCCAGGAGTCGAGCCCGACGAAGGCGAGTGGGAGACGAGATCCGTTGATTATCGATGGAGGACCAATGACGCGATCAAGGACAAAGCAAGTGAAACAAGCGATGGGATTGCTCGTTCAAGAAACCATTAATGGAACCATGTTCAGGGCTCAAAATGGAGCAACTTTTATGTTCGGATCGAAGGTCGAATCAACTTGGATTAATTTGTTATCAAGCGACGAAACCGGAAGCTGAAAACAAGCCGCACAGGCAAAACACCATGCGGCCGCACAGTGGCATACCGAAAATAAAGAAGGCATTTCTTGTTGAACCATGCGACCGCATGGAAATACACCATGCGGTCGCACAAGCCAAAAATTTGGCGAATTTTCCAATTTTGACAATTTTTCATATTTTGTTAGATTTTGATTCTTTTCCATATCTTGGAGATTATGCTCAACTTTTGCACGATTTTTACCTAGTTTTTAGTTTTAGTATAAATAGGAGTTTCCATTCAATTGTTAAAAACCTTTGACATTATTGATATTGAATTAAAGTGAGGCGTATTGTCTTCTTTTCATCGTTCTTCATTGAACAATTTCGAACTTATCAAGTGATAACTTGTGGCGTTCAAACAACCGGATTTAATTCTTTGATTATGTGATCAAGGGGTCTTTCAAGCGTCGTTCTTGTTAGGTTTTTTGGTTCAACTTTCTTTTGGGTTAATCCTAAACTCTTGGATTAATTTGGCTTTCTTGGGTTCGTCAATCTCGTTGTGGGTTTCGTAGTCAACGTTGCTACGGGGTTCACATCATGTTGCCTATTGAGGTCCAGGTTCTATGAGAGTTTATTACAAATATTGGACTAATAAGTATTCTTCGTACATTGAGATCTATGACTCGATTGATGTGACTGAAGCTATCCTTGTCTGCAATCTCGCTCACAAAGCTTTTCAATGTTCGAATGGACGTGAGAAGTCTATAGAGGCTAAATAAGGGGTTTTTCCAAAAGATAGCTAATACAGAAGTTGAAGTGAAGAGACTGAATGCTGGGGCCTCTATATTGATGAAGTCATCGAGACTTCAAGTTAAGGCATGTTGAGGCGGAGTCAAGGATGGGACTTTTTTCAAATGAAAATGAGAAATTGAAGAAGGAGGTCCACTTCTACAACGCTGAAGTAAACATGATGAAGCGAGTTGAGAATTTTGACAACTTCTTGGGATAGCAAAAAAAAAAAGAAAATGGAGAGTTGAAATCCCTGGTTGGTGAGTTAATTGTTGAGGTCGCTAGTCTAAAGCAACAATTGAGCGAGTGGAAGAAGCAACCGTTTACAAGTCCTTGGAACATTTCCAAGAAACGGTTTGAGTATAACAACTTTGACTTGTACTAGAGGAAAGTTGCATACGATGAAGTCTTTAAAAGGACTGCTGAACTTTATCTCCCAAGTGGACTTGACTGTAATAAGGGATGAGTTTTTCTAATAGAACTATCAATCCTGACAGATTATACTATTAAAAATTCAATTGAAGACTTCGAGAAATTCTTTCTTTTTCTCTAGTTTTGAACTTCTAAGGCACTTTGCCTCTTATAATCAGCTTGCATTCAATGTATAAAGAAATCTTTCGTATGCAGCTGTTGTTGTTTTACTGTTTTGAATTTGTATAAATGCTGACACCTCCACAAATAATTTAAATTGATATCCTAATACTCAAATCTGAACTTGCTAAATAATTTGAACATGGTGATAATTAATAATTCGTGTCAATTTTACAAAGCAAAATGACACGATTGCCTAAGGCAGTTCCAAAATAACCTCATCAAATCAACTGGGTTATTTAACTGAGCACTTATCCTTTTAACGGGCCGTTTCTCCCAAATAATCTTCATGTGGGTTGACCAAACTAACATAAACCATCTTAAAATATTTCCTAAGTAGGAAGGGTTTATCATCAATGCATTCTTTTGGATGATGATGTTATCTCATTTCCACTTAAGTTAGACTAGATAGGAGTGGCAAACTACAAAATGATGTGATTTGGTCTGTTAGTTACATTTCATCAGTTCTTTAAAGTTTCTTTGCCAGTGAATAACTCTTACGAGTAAATATTTCTTTTACGATATCTGATACATCCATGGAAAGGGTTCACTTCATAGGTTTCAAGGTTATCCCACAACAATGGTTCATACCTTTCCTTTTGAAACAAATGATATTCTTTTCAATGGAGTAGCTCTTTTGTATGAAGACTTCCTCCATGATATCTAATCCATCCAAATGATTTAAAGGTTGGCCCCATAAGGGTGCTTCATACCTTTCCTTTTTTAGGCGTGAGACATTCTTTGAAAAGGGATGGCTCTTCTAATCAAAAACTTCGTCCATGATGTCTGATCCTTTTATGGAAGGGGTCTTGCTCGTAGGTTTCAAGGTTGGCCTTATGATGTTGTTCATATATTTCCTTTCAAGATGGATGACATTTTTGGCAACGAGATAGCTCTTTCGTACAAAGTCTTCTACCATGATGTCTGATCCATCCATGGAAAGGGTTTGCCGTATTAGTTTCAATGTTGACCCATAAGGATGCTTCATACCTTTCCTTCCAAGGCCAATGGCATTATTTGCAAGGGGATGGCTCTTTCATTCAAAGACTTTCTTCATGATGTCTAATCCATTCATGGAAAGGGTTAGTCTTGTTGGTTTAAAGGTTGACCCCAATAGGTTGCTTTAATACCATTCTATTTGAGATGGATGACATTCTTTACAAGTGGTGGCTCTTTTGTGCAAAGACCTCTCAATGATGCCTGATCCATCTGTAGAAGGGAATCACCTCGTAGGTTTCAAGGTTGACCCCATAAGAGTGCTTCATACCTTTCCTTTCGAGGCAAATAACATTGTTTGCAAGGGGTGGCTCTTTCTTGTAAATACTTCCTCCATGATGTCTAATCCATCTATAAAAGGGGTTCTCCTCATAGGTTTCAAGGTTGGCCCTCTAAGGATGCTTCTTACCTTTCCTTCCGAGGTAGATAACATTCTTTGCAAAGGATAGCTCTTCTATGCAAAAACTTCCTGCCTAATGTCCGATCCATTCATGGAAGAAGTTCAAATAGGAATGAACTGACAGATGTAAAAAGTATCTTCATTGATAGAATAATTACTTATCTTGGGATAGAACCTCTAGCTAGATAGATGGGCCATGCCTGCTAGTAGTACATTCTCAAATGTTCAATCCTATATGTGTCAGGCCTTAGCTTCTATGATTTGCGGTAGAGGCCCTCCCAACTAGAGGCCCTTCCTATGCCTCGCTCTTTAGAAGACAAAGAATCCCTTCTCAATATAAGGTCTTTCCCTTGAAATGACCTCTTCTTCACCCTTGCGTTATAGTATTGAGCCATCTTCCTTTGATAAGAGACAAGCTTCTTTTGGGAATCATCCCTCATTTCTTGAAGGAAATCAGTTCACATCTCCTCAACTTATCATTAAATATCTTATTAAAATACGAATGATGAGGTGAAGGCAATCCTACTTCAACTGGGCTCATAGCCTCAACTTCATATACATAGGAAATTAGGACCCTCGTGTTACAATTTGACTTATGGTACGAATTGCCCATAGCACCTAGGGGAGCCATCCATTCAGGCCCATTTTGATGCATCAAGCTTTTTTTTCAGAATACACTTAATGGTTTTGTTAACTAATTCCACTTTGATGTTTGCTTAAGATTGATGAAGTGATGAGAATTTTTTTTATTCATAACACTTTCCAAAAATCCCTGACCTTCTTTTTGTCAAACTACTTCCCATTGTCTGATCCAAATGATTGGAAAACTTTGAGTTGACAAATAGTGTTCTTCTAGATAAACTTGAAATTGTTGTCCTGGATGATTTTTTCTAAGGGCTCGGACTCAACCCATTTGGTGAAGTAATCAATGGCAACAATAGTGTAGCTAGCACTATCCTTTTCCTTTGGCAGGGGCCTTACGAGGTCAACTTCCATTTAGAAAATGGTCAAAGACTCAAAACCACTGTTAGTTCTCGAGAAGGGTGCCTCAAAACCACTGTTAGGTCAATACTCCTTATGTTTGAGACATTTCTTCCACCTCTTTTGGAAGGTGTATAGTAGAGCCACTATCTTGATGGTGTTGGTAATGGGGTTTATGAATATTGGCATTAGTTTGAAGGACCTCTTCTTCATAGACCTCTCATTTATCCCTTGCATAGTATCTATAATGGCTGGAACTCATAGTATGTCAACTTAGATAGTACACAATACTCTAATAGTACTTCTTCATTACTTTCACCTGTTAATTTTTCAAGAACAATAACCTTTCTTCAAAGAGAAATTAGGACTCTTTTTTTAGTAGCTTTTACAACAAGGATATTCGTGGTTTTAATGTGGTTTAGCACAGACGCGTCAATCTGTTGACCTCAATTTTTGAACCTCCAATGCGACCAACAAATCCTAGAACCTCCTACGTCCACATAAGTTTGGTTCCTACAAACTTGAACAACAATTAACCACACGTGGTTTCCTCCATTGGTGATCAAGTAGGCCAAGTGCACATTGACAGTCAAGTCAGTTGAAGCAGTACGTATATGAGTGTGATAAGTGCTTTAGACTCAAGCCTCCAATGTAAAAAGATGTTGACTTTGGAGAGTTTAAGTGACAATAACAGTAAAGATAGCAAAGTTATAGGTTGAGAGCTTAAACTTGTATACCTTTGGAATGATAAATTGTGTGAGCTTTTAGAGTAGAATATGATTAATAATGACCATAGGATGAAAGTATACGTGGTCTCATCCAAGCGACTGAGGCATCTTATCAAAGGTATCTATCAATCATAAGCATTTAATGCTACAATTTTGTTGCCCATAGGTCTGATTGGCTGGATAGTTTGCAGCAACAAATTGTTAAATCAATCACTTACTAAGGATTACATAAAATATCTCATGCTAGACCCCTTTTAGCCTCGCCCCGTAATGAAGGTTCGATTCTCAACATGGGGCTAACTCTAGCAAATGGGTTTGCCAAACTGTCTCTTGGACAGAGTGACGAGGAGTTCGGGTCTAGGTTCGCCTATCATGTAGGAATCTCTGAACCCTCGTCAAATAAGGCATAACATTTTTCTTTTAAGTTCTTCTAGTTCAAATATAATTTTGTAATTCTTTTCAATTTCTCATCTTCATTCCCGTATCTCATTTTGATGTGTTTCTTTCTAAACTTTGTTGTTATTAATATTAATTAAAAGAGCGGAAGAGAGTTGTCTTCAAGAAATTTAGAAGATTTTGTTTAGTGGTTTAAAGCAAAAACACGCCTCTTCGATTTAAAGGTATGGTTTAAACTTATTCATTACCCTATATCATATTGTTTATGTTGCTAATAAATGTAATGTAATGTATAGTATCCTTATTTAACTTATTTGCTCTTACATGTTAATTATACCTAGAAATAGGACTTTCTAAGAAATCGATTTAAAGATAACTAAAGAAACAATTTTTATGCTAATTTTATTAGTTGTAATTACGTTTTATGTAACACCCCAATTTTTCATAAATCGTATAGTGTCATCAAAGACTTGCTCTTTTCTACATTATATACGGAACGATTAAAATAATTGTAATAAAATAACTGAACTATCTATAAATTGTATCTTAAAAAAACATAATCACCTAACTTACTAAATACTTTATGTTTATTTTTCATTTGATCCCCTTGGTAGCTCGCATCACCATCCTTCCACAAATTCAATCGACCATTGTAAGAGTAAATATTTAGAAATACATAGTAAAAATACATGCCATCTCCATACACAATTATATAAGAATAAAGTAGACACTTTCTACCACATTTCTTATAGACTATATCGATGACCAAGCAAGACACCCCATTAATAATATTTTGAATTTTTCGAAATTCCAAATTTCGATATAAAGAACCCAATAGAGTTCACATTTTATTAGGTTGAACCCGAATGTCTACTAGCAATTCATACATAAATTATTGAATATAAAAGTATACGAAAACAAACTACTTGCACAAAAGTATCTTACCTTGATTTTGGAAGATTGAAAAGAATAAAATTTTGCAGGTAAAAATTCTATTATTATATTTCTATTCTTTTTTTCCTCCCATTCTCTCTATCTCTCTGCCGTGATTATCATTATTTCCTGTGGTGAAATAATGGCAATTCTTTCATTTTTTATAGTTGAAATTAACAATTGAGTTTGTATGCAACTATAATTGAAAAACTCTATAATACAAGGAATTTAAATAAGAATTAATTTCAAATAATAGAATTATGATTACTATTGAACTTTATCAAAATCACAAAAAATATTACCATTATCAAAATCAACATTTATCATCGGAAATGTGACTGTAATAAAAGTTTTGATGGAATTGGTTTAAAGATATACAAAATTTGGTTAAGTCTAACTTGGAAAAAGTGACTTGGTGTCAAATTTGAACAAATATTAGAACTTGATCCAATGGTCAAATTACGAATGTATATTGATTAACTTGTTTTACTCATCGATTAGATCGTTATGGTACATTTGTAGGGAAAAAATCAATTCTGGATGAATGAGATATTATAGTCCAAATTTGGAAGGAAAGAGGAAAGTTGGCTGGAAAATCCGGCCATACCATCACTTGCCTGGTGCTAGCATGGTCAAGTGAAAAGCAAGCAACGGCCTCACTATTTTTTATGCTCGAGCGAGACCTAAGCGAAAAGCTAGCGACAACAAATACTACGACCCTTGGCAAAGGTTGCTGCATTTTAGGCAGGACTTCTTCACTCAGAACCTTTCTTCCTCTATAAATAGGACCCTTAGGACATTCATTTCTTTACACCAATGATATGCAGTCATAAGCATAACATTCTCTCTTATTTTTCAACCAAAATTTTCTTAATCTTTACAAAAAAATTATGATTTTCTTCAGTTTGCATTAAGGAGTATGTATATCAAATTTCTAGTTCGTTGTTCTTGTGTGTTAAAGTCCTACTCATACGAGAATTTTGTATCTTAAGAATTGATTGCCACAATCCGTAGGCACCGTTACGGGGCAAATTTGACTTAAGGATATAAGTATTTATCCCTTATCTTGACTTTGCATCCATATTGCATCACCTTAGGTTTGGCATTATCTTGTGACATTCACCGCACTTGTTTGGAGAAAGGTTTTATTTATTTCACTACCCTTTGCTGAAATTTCAGCAACATTTCTGAGTATTTGTTTGTCCCTCTAGTCATCATGTTCCAACAATCTTAAGTCGAATTTGGATTTGTTAGAGTGACACTTATCTTCGGTTAAACTTTCCATTAGTTCAACTTTTTCTACTCTTCTCTTGATTTAGTTGATCTTTTGGTTGTATTTTTGAAAATGAATTCGATTTTCAATACCAAATTTACTTTGAACGACAATTTGTAAATGAAAACTTCGGAAGAAATTGTTCCTTCCATCGGAATCCCTCTGATTATGACTGTCCGTCCAAACTCTATTCCACATGGAGAGAAACTAGAGAAGATTATTTGGATAGATTTCAAAAGATGGCAACAAAAGATGCTATTCTATCTCACGATCCTCAACTTCATGAAGTTCTTAAATGAAGATGCTCTTGTCGTGCAAGAAGGGAAAAATAGTAGTGCATCGCGACTTATTGCTTTGGATGTTTGGAAACATTCAGATTTCTTGTGCAAGAACTATATACTAAATGGCTTGGACAACACATTGTACAACATATACAGTTTCCAAGAAATCTGCGAAGGAACTATGGAAATCCTTGTGAAAGAAATACAAGATTAAAGATGTTGGAATGAAGAAGTTCATTGTGGGAAAATTCTTATACTACAATGCAATAGATTCCAACACACTCATCAGTCAAGTACAAGAGCTGCAGGTTATCCTCCATGATATTCACGCAAAGAATATGTCTCTGATTGAATCATTTTAAGTTGCTGCAATCATCGAGAAACTTCCACCCACGTGGAGGGACTCCAATAGTTATCTCCAATACAAGCTCAAAGACATGGACATTAAAGAACTTGTGGTCCGATTGAGAACTGAAGAAGACAACCGAAATTCAGACAATTGTTTCGAAATCACATGCTACCAGCAGAGGCGAATGTGGTGGAATCCAACAACAAAGGTAAAAAGATGAAGCATTCTATTGAACCTACAAAGAAGAATACAAAGAAGTTCAAGGGAAATTGCAACAATCGTGGAAAGGCTAGACATCACTTCATCAATTGCCGTAAATCAAAGAAGCAAGCCCTAAGTGAATATCATCGAATCTGATGCTATTGAGATATGAATTGTTCAGGTGTTATTTTAGAATGCAACAATGTTGAAAATCCCAATGAATGGTTGGCTGATACAGGTGCTACCCATCACATATATACTGACAAAGGAATGTTCTCTTTCTATACTCCAACCAAGGGAGAGAAATTATTCATGGAAAATTCCTCAAGTTCAAAAGTCGAAGGACAAAGAAAATAAATAAACTTAAAGATGACATCGGGCAAGGAACCTACCCTCAATAATGTTCTTCATGTGCCAGATATTTACAATAACCTAGTGTCAGGTTCTATATTAAGCAAGAACAACTTCAAATTAGTTTTTGTATCAAATAAGTTTGTGCTTACGAAGAATAACATGAATGTAGGCAAAGGCCATGAAAAAGATGGTCTGTTCAAGATGAATGTCCTCACTATTCTATCGAATAATTCAAGAAATAAAATATCTTCTTCTGCCTATATTCTTGAGTCATCTAATTTATGACACCGTAGATTAGGACATACAAACTTTAATTCTATACAGAAGTTAATGAATTTGAGTTTAATTCCAAGTATGCATTTTTACGAAGGAAAATACGTGATTTATGTGGAGGCAAAATTGACCTAAAAACCATTTTATTCGGTTGAACAAACTACGAAACCTTTGGAACTTATACACAGTTGTATGTGATTTAAATTTCACAGAAACAAGAGCTAGTAAGATGTATTTCATCATGTTTATAGATTGTTATACAAGATACTATTATATATATTTGTTGAAAAACAAAAATGAAGCTTTGGAAATGATCAAACATTATAAAACTGAAGTTGAAAATCAACTTGGAACATGAATAAAAATGAATCGTAGTGATAGAGATGGAGAATATGTTGCACCGTTTAAAGATTTTTGTGCAAAATTTGGGACTATTCATCAAACCACTGCACCATATTCACCTCAATCTAATGGGGTTGTTGAATGCAAGAATCAAACCCTTAAGGAAATGATGAATACAATGTTAATTAGTTCATGCTTACCTCAGAACTTATGGGGAAAGCTATCTTTCCTGCAAATCATATCCATACCACACAAGAGTAAGGTTTAATCACATTGTGAGTTATGGAAAGGTAGGAAACCTTCCTACAAATATCTTAAAATGTGAGGGTGTTTAGCAAAGATACAAGTACCTAAGCCAAAACAAGGGAGGAATGGACCAAAGACAATTGATTGTGTCTTTATTGGATATGCAGTAGATAGTAGCACATATAGATTTTGATTCATAAATTCTAATTACTTGATGTACGTGAAGGTATGATCATTGAATCAAAGAACGTTGCTTTCTTTAAAGTTATCTTTCATTTTAGGGAAATTTTGTTATACTTAAATAAACTTATGATGACGCAAATAAACATGAAGGCAGTCTTCAAATAGATAAAGAGCCGAGGCGAAGTAAGAGGCAACGAATTCATATGAACTTCGATCTAGAATTCATAACTCATCTATTAGAAAATGATCCTAGGAGATATGACGAAGCTATGTCGTCTCCTGAAGTTCATTTTTGGAACGAATCGACAAATAATGAGATTGAATCCGTCATGAACAACCATACTTGGAAATTATTTGAACTTCCTCCAGGAAACAAAGCTTTAGTCTGCAAATGGATCTTCAAAAAGAAATTGAGGATCAATAGACAAATATAAGGCTATATTAGTAGCCAAAGGGTATAGACAATGAAGGTCTAGACAAATAAGGATCATGTCTATACGTGCCTTGATTGCAATCATGGCATTGCATATTCTTGAAATACATCAGATGGATGTTAAAATTGTGTTTCTAAATGGTGATTTAGATAAAGAAATTTACATCGAACAAGCTGAAGGGTTTGTTGCTCCGAAAAAAAAAAGGTGTGTAAGCTTGTAAAGTCATTATATAGATTAAAATAAGTACCAAAGTAATGGCATGAAAAGTTTGACAAAACTATGCTATCAAATGGCTTCAAAATCAATGAATGTAACAAATGTGCCTATATCAAAAGCACACTTGATAAATACGTGATCGTATGCTATATGTTAATGATATGCTAATTATGTGAAATAACTTGAAAGTCATTTTTTGACTAAGAAAATGTTGATTTTGTATGAAATATATTTATGCTATTCGAGATAGACCACAAACTACCACAAATTTGTTGATTGTCGACGAGGGATCGGGACCAAGATTTGACCCTAATTCGAGCCACCGTGACCATGCAAGTGTTTGTTCGACTTGGAGTACGCAATTTGCTTCCAAACTTCTTATTCATTGAACAATTGAACTTATTAAGAAAAGTGATTTTTCTTGTGGCATTCACAATCCCCAGGTGAGATTCGTACATCGTGTAATTAAGAGGCCATTGGTTTAATATACCTTCGGTTGGTCAATGCATTGTTTACGGGTTTAATCTAAAACCTTCAATTCTTTAGCGTTCTAGGGATTGATGTTAGTCTAGTTGTGGGTTAGATAGTGTTCGTGTTATGCGGATTCACATCGGTTGGTATCTGAGCTTAGGCACCAAAATCTAGGTTATATCCTTCTCTTTTTCTTTGTTGAGTCATTCTTTATTTTGTTTTTCAGTTTTTTCTCGTATGTTGTTTGTGTTCTTCATGTTTTCTAATGTTTGTTGAGTCTTTAATCCATAAAAACACCAAAAAATATTTTGGGACTAATCTAGCATCCAAATCAACCTCCGTTTGTCTCACCAGCGTTGTAATCGAATTTCCTATCACAAGAGTCAAAAAAAGGAGAAGGATCGAAAATTTCAAAAAAAAAAATTTGTTATTATTTTTTGATTTATTGAAATTACCCACATTTTTATCATCAATTCAAATTCAAAAATTGTTTTGTCCTGTCTAAAATCCAAGAACACCTTCTTGGATTTTCATAATTTACTTTTGAGTTTTTGTCCAGTTCCTTGAGTCTTAAAAATTCACGAGTCTCACACATCCAATTGAATTTCCACAAGAATTTTCGTGATTGAGTTCAAATTGTTCTCTAAATCAATTGATTGGAAGCATTGAATGGAAAAAGGCTGAGTGGTGAGATCAATTGAGGGTAAATGCCAAATATTGAGTGATTCCCGAGTGACATACAAGTGAGGCTGAAATTTTTTAGAATTTAGGATGTCTGACAGGGAAAGATCAAACTCAAGAAAGATTGGTTATAACAAATATGCATGGCAATTTGATGCAGCGATTTGAGAGGCTGTTAGTGAATATGAAGGATAGGATGGGTTGACAGGAGACATGGATGGAAAGGCTTGAAGCTACGTTTACTAAATTTAGCAGGGACAGCAAGTTGAAGTCCCTAATATAAGGAGACATAGTAGATGGAAACCTATGAGAGATAAGCATGAGGAGTATGAGTATGGTAGTGATCGGGATGAAGATGCATTCGTGGAGAATGAAATGGGGAGAGTGAAGCATAGAGGTCATGGGTATGAATGACGAGGTAGAAATAATTTTGGAGATGATGTAGATGGAGGTATAGGCAACATCAAAATATCCATTCCATCATTTAAGGGTAAGAGTGACCCAGAGGTGTACCTGGAATGGGAGAAAAAGGCAGAGTTACTTTTTGAATGTCACAATTACTAGAAGGAGAAGAAAGTGAGACTAACAATCCTTAAGTTCATGAATATACAGTCACTTGGTGGGATCAGGTGGTGATGTCGAGACGGAGGAATAGGGAGAGACCAATGGCTACTTGGGATGAGTTGAAAGCCATAATAAGGAAGTGGTTTA
Organism: Olea europaea var. sylvestris; assembly: GCF_002742605.1. Lineage (NCBI taxonomy): Eukaryota > Viridiplantae > Streptophyta > Magnoliopsida > Lamiales > Oleaceae > Olea > Olea europaea. The sequence continues at coordinate 99,352 of NW_019228842.1, forward strand.
TACCTAGTCATTACTACAAGGAACTCCATTAGAAGTTGTAGGGTTTGTATCAGGGTTCTAGGAGTATGGAGGACTGCCATAATAAAATGGAAATTTTAATGATTATGGTGAATATGGAAGAGGATCGGGAGGCCACCATGGCACGATTCTTGAATAGGGTTGAACAAGGACATTGGCTACAAACCTTTCTTGAAATAAAAGTCTCTCCAAAATTTCTTTGTTAAAACCTCTACTTTCCTTCTTCCAAATATTACATGTAGCTTTTGTAACAAGGATGAAAATATATAGCTTTTAATTGTTCATTTAAAAAGAGGTTGCTTTCCAATAGCAAAAACAATTGGATTCAAAAGTCCACAAATACTAATTACCAAGGACTTTATCAAATGAAAAAGCCTTACCAAAATATTTTTGGGCAAAAATTTTTAACATCGCTTGCTACATTGTAAATAGAGTTTTGGTCAGTCGAAAGAAAATAAAAAAATCCATTTGAACTTCGGGAAAATTGAGTTCCCAATATTAGTTATATTAAAGTAATTGATTGTGATTGTTTTATTTTAAACACAAATGAAAATTTGAAAAAAAAAATAATTCTAAATTCGATATTGAAATTTTTCTTGAATATTCATCTACTAGCAAGACTTATCAAGTTTTTAATAAAAGAAATTTAGTTGTTGAAGAATCCATGCATGTAACATTTTATGAAGCTAATCATCTTTATCAAGAGAGAGGTAATGATAATGATGTAGTTTTGGAGATTCCTTTTGAGCAAATGGATATTGAAAATCAAAACAAAGAAAATTAAAAAAAAATCTTGAAAATCAACATAGAAGAAACAAATGTGCAATAAGATGACATGAAATCTCCCATAGTACAAAACGATCCATCTCTACCAAAGCAATGCAGGTTTTTCTGTTCTCATCCAAAAGAACTTATCATTGGTGATCCATCGAAATGTGTAAGTGCTAGGACTTCTGCTAGAAATATATTTTATAATTGTGCTTTTATTTCACAATTTGAACAAAAAAATTCCAAGAATTCGAGTTTGATAATTTTGGATTCAAGCTATGCAAAGTTAATTAAATCATTTAGAAAAAAAAATCATGTTTGGTATCTAGTAGATAAACCAAGTAGTCAAACCGTTATCAGCACAAAATTGGTTTTTCAAAATAAATGAGATGAAAATAGTATAATTGTTGGAGCAAGTCTATAATAGTTGCCTAATGTTACAATAAAAAAGAAGGTATAGACTTTGAAAAAACGTTTGCGCCAATCACTAAATTAGAATCCATACGCATGCTTGTTGCTTTTGCTTGTCATAAAGGATTCATTCTTAATCAAAAAGATGTCAACAATGCATTTTAAGTGACTTTATTAGTTCCTCCTTGAATTTCATATCAAACAAACTAATGATGGAATCTTTCATTAATCAATCTTAGTATATCATGGACACGCTACAAAATTTTGAAATGGAGGAGTTGAAACCAATGAATACTCCAATGAGTTTATCAATCAAATTAGACAAGGATGATTAAGTACTTCCATAGGCATATTAAAATATCAAGATATGATGGGATTCCTTCTTTACTTTACCTCTAGTGGACATGATATTATGTTGAATATGTGTTTATGTGCAAGATTTCAATCTAATCGTAAAGATTCACACCTTATTTCCATTAAACAAATCTTTAGATACCTTAGTGGCACTACAATTTTAGGTCTTTGGTACTATAAAGGCATTCATATTGATTTACTCGGATGTCAATTGCATAGGTTGCACAATTGTATTATAAAAAAAAAAAAAAAAATCGTTGAATTTTCTAATCCTGAAGCCGAATATATTTTGACCACTAGTTGTTATGCTCAAATTTTTATAGGTGAAACAAACTTAAAATAATTATCATTTGTCCTTTGATCATATACTTATCATGTTCGATAATATTAGTGCCATAAACTTGTCTAAAAATCTCGTCTTGCATTCTCCAACTAAGGACATTGAAACTAGACATCACTTTCTAAGGAATCAGGCACTAAAGGTGGATATTGTTCTAGAATTTATTACTATGAAAAAACAGTTAGTCTCTCACTAAATGTTTAGTAGTTGCTAGATTCTTCGAAGATGTTTTGGCATAATTAATGAATCCAATATATGTGGCTAAAATGAGTTTGTACTATATGCATTTATATTATTAATTTATGAACATGCTAAGATGATAATTGACTGAAATTTATGTGTTGAAATACATTACATGAATCATTGCATCATTTTTTATTTAATTTTCCAATCTCTCAAAATACTAACCATTCGGACTATCGGTTAAGAATTCGATCGATCAGTTGAGCATCCAAACAGCCTACTATCTAATCTAAATCGACATACACCAATCGACCAGTTGAGTATCGGAACAACCTACTATCTCATCTGAATCGACATACACTTTTTCTTTTTTCTTTTTTTTTTCTTTTTTTACTATTTACTTCGGATGCCCATTCAGACGACCGGTCATTTCATCCAAATGGATAATAAATTTTGTCCAATTTCATTTTCTTTAATCCGCTCTACTGGTCTTACTTAGGCTGACCAAACTCACCATTTTTCAGTTTTTAAAATTCAAATTTCTTCACTTTTGCAAAATATTTATCTCATTCCTCTTTCTCAATACGTTCAATTTCTTCCAAAATCGACCTTCAATCTTTAAAATTTTCACACAAATTCAAAAATCCATCTCTTCTAAACTCAAAATCTCCAATTTTCATCCATTAAATCCCTTCAAACTCTACATTTGGGCTGTCATTCGAACCTTATCCTTCCAAATTCGGTTGAAAAATATACCTCGACTAAAGAAGCCTAACAAGTGTTCAAGAAGAAGTGAAAGTGAATCACCTATGCATTCCGATGAAGAAGGACCATTGAAAACCATATTCGATAAATGCTCAATTCTCCTAGGTACGAGTGTCAATTTCATTTCCTTTTACTTTCGATGGTCCTTTTCAATTGAGGAGTATTTCATGATAATAGGTTGGGTTTCTAATGTCACCTTACAAGAAAAAGTCTACCTGAATCTTATCAAAGAATTTTCTAAAAACATGAACTATATTCCAGGAATGGGTATAACTTGTTTTCTTGGAGAAAAGAGGGTAAAAATCACTAGGAGCTTCATTCGTACGCTTCTTGAGCTTGCGAATTGTAAAAAGAGTATATTTTCATATGATTACCCTTCTTACAGCCCGACTGAAGCTTGTAGTAGAGTTATCGGTAAACCTTTCAAAATTCCGTAAAATTTAGATCAAATCAATTCACTCTACCTTACAAAGTTTTACACAACATAATTGCTCATGTCACCGTTCCTAGAAAAGGCCATCTAGATGAAGTTAATCTTTTTGAACATTTTCCTCTTGACTAGTTCATTGATAAGTGCAATTTGTGCACTTATTTAGGTCGCATTATTAAACTTTTAAGTCGTCAAATTATTAATTTCTATTTAACTTAGATTAATTTTCTTTTTGTTTCTATTGTTGGACTCGTTTGAAGCAAGTGGAAAGGAAGAATGACATTGGCTGCACATGGATGACATCAAGGATTAAATTGCACTATTTTAAAAAAATTGACGTGTTGAAGCATCACATTAAAGGGGCCTCAACTTGGAATTTCAATGAGAATGATTCAAGTGGGCTTGGACCATATTTTTTCAGTTAGTTAATTGAAATTCTAATTCCACCAAAAACATTGCTGTGACCGGCTGGAGAAAGAAAAATGGAATTGGGCCTTGACTGGACTTTTAATTCGATTCAAAAGGACTCTTGGAAGTAGAAGGTTGGACAGCCTGTTGTATACACAATTTTACACATATATTGGCAGAAAATTGGGAGAGGAATTGGGGGCCAACTGGGGAGATTAACCTAGAAAAAAAAAGAAAAAAAAAAAGAAAAAAAGGGAACAGCTGCCAGTGAAAATTAGGGAGCTGAATTGGAGTTTCTGGAAAGAATATTGGGCGGTTACTTGGGAGTTAAACGGGGAAGTAATATAGGGTTGAATTGGGATATCTTTTTGGAGTGAAAAATGGCAGCTGGAGGAAAACATTGGGCTGCTTTAGCTGATTTTCGAAAATATATAACACACACAGCTGGGCAGCAGTTTGGAGAGGCTGACTTAGTTCTTTTTTTCATACAAAAAGAGGGGGCTGAGGGATCAACATATTAATCATACCAGCTGCTGAATTTGGGCAGTAAAAAAGGGCAGATCTGCTGGGAAAGAAGGCAAGGAAAAAGGGCTACTTGGCTGGTTTTTATATATATACTAGTCTTGTGCCATGCAATGCATGGCTTGAATTTTATAAAAGGTGATATTAGCATATTAAATAAGGAAACAAAGGGAGACTGCAAACAATAAAAAATTGATTCGATTAATTAAACGATTTAATTATATCAATTAGATATTCAACAATAAAAAAAATGATTCGATTAATTAAACGACTTACTTATATTGAATATAGTATTATCAAATACATCATTTATAAGTAAAATAATCACTTAGACTAAAATAATAATGTTTGAAAAAATACATTTGAATTATAGCAACAAGAAATTGAGCCAACAAATTTTTCATCTTAATTATTTTAACATCTAAAAAAAATTTATATATAAAAAAAATTCGATACTTTTTAGGAATTTTTTTTTATTGTTACTTTTTCTTCTTGATAAATTAATTTTTAAAATAATCTAATACAATTTTTTGCATGAAAGAATGATTATTAAAAAATTTTACGTTAAAACCAAAATAAAAAAAAAAATTTGACGTCAAACAAAAAAGAATTAAAAAGGAATAAAGAAATAATTTTTTAAAAAAAAATGCATTTTAACACATACGTTTAATCTCCGTTTAACTATTTTCGATATTTATTTAGATCATTCGATATCTCTACAATATAGTTCTAAAAATGAGTTTTGAGAGAATGTAAAACATTTATCGATTCGACTATCGTACAATCGTCAACGAATTTTTAAAGTTAACTTGTTATCGAAAATTTCGAAA